>NW_007250813.1:27393-28085 GCF_000164805.1 Carlito syrichta
TTATTAAGAGGACAGAAAAGCTCCCACAGTGGGAGAAGACCAGAGGGGGCTGCCCCTAAGTGTATTTTTTATGATGTGAAGACAGTTTTTATGACTGAAAAATCTTGAAGTGGTTCAAAAGAGAAAGGACAAAATAAGGAATAATCTTCACTGCACATATACAGAAGTAGGGTCAGAGAGCAGAGCACCATTCCAGCAAAGTTTCCCTGGTTGTAGGGTACTCCTTCGGGTCACTGGAGGAAGAGGAATTGTGCTGTGGGTGACCAACAAGACTGGGGTTCCTCTCCTCTGTGGGTTTCTCTATATTTCAAGCCTTGGTTTTGAGCAGCTTGTAGGGTTGGCCTGGGCTCATGGGGGCACTGTGGTCATGTTTCTCTCTGCCTCTTCAAGCGCTGGCCTCTGCTGGCTGGGTCAGACTCTTCTGGATCCTGCTGGTGGTGTTATCTGCCTCCTCCTGTGATGACTGTAGTCGGTTGTGGTTTCAGACATCGGCTCCTGGTAATGTGGGTCCTGACAGTATCTGTGACCCCCCCCCTCAAGTCCAGGAAGTGTGCCCTTCTTACTGAAGACCCCACATAGCAGTCTACCAGCACCAGAGTTTACATTCCTTCAGAGTCTAGGGTGTTGGCAAGAGTGGAAGCTCAATCCAGTGGAGTGATCCAGTGCTTGTGCCCTGTTGTGTGCCTGACTGA
>NW_007250814.1:0-6204 GCF_000164805.1 Carlito syrichta
CAGCTAAATAGCCTGCTGTCTTAACTATCTAGTTACCTATATAGCTCACTGGCTTGCCAGATAACTTAACTGCCCAGCTTCCTAGCTAACCAGCTGGCTAGTGAGCTGACTTAACTAGGTTACTTAACTAGCTAGCTAACTAGCTAGCCAGCTGAATTAACTAGCTAGCTCCCCAGCTATGCAACTGGCTAGCCAGCTGACTTAACTCGCTGACTTAACTAGCTAGCAAGCTGACTTAACTGGCTTACGTAACCAGCTAGATACCTAGCTATTCAGCTAGGTTAACTAGTTGTCTTACACATCTAGTTACCTAGCTAGCTATCTAGCTAGCGAGCTGCCTTATCTAGCTGACAAAACTAGCTACCCAGCTGACATAACTAGCTGACATATATAGCTAGTTTCCTTGCCATCCAGCTGACTTAACTAGCTGAAATAACTAGCTGGCCAAATGGCTAGCCATCTAACTTAACTAGCTGACCATCTGGATAGACAACTGACTTAATTAGTTGACTTAACTACCTAGCTACTTGTTGCCAGCTGACTTAATGAGCTGACATAACCAGCAACTCAATTGGCTAACCAGTTTACTTAAATAGCTGTCTACAATCTTGCCAACTGGCTACATAGCTGAATTAAGCTAGCAAACTTGGCTAGCCAGCTAACTAATCTAGGTAACTACCTAATTAGCCAACAGGCTAGCCAGCTGACTTAACTAGAGGAATTGAACAGCTAGCCTGCTGGCTAGTAAGCTGACTTATCTAGCTAGTAACCTACCTACCCAGCTGGTTAGACAGATGACTAAACTAGATGATTTAACCAGTTACCTAGTTGGCTATCCAGCTGACTTAATTCTCTGACATCACTAGGTAAGAAGGTAGCTATCTAGCTGATTTAACTAGCTAGCTACCTACCTTGCCAGATAGCTACCCCGCTCTCGGAACTAGCTGAATTAACCAGCTAGCCAGCTGTCTAGCCAACTGATTTAATTAGCTCACTACCTAGCTAATCAGCTGGCTATCCAGCGGACTTAACTAGCTGACTTAACTTGCTAGCTACCTAGCTAGCCAACTGATTTAATAGTTAACTAACTAACTAGCTACCAACCTAGCCTGCTGAATTAAATAATAAGCTAACCAGTTAACTACCTATGCAACAAGCTGACTTAAATAGCTAGCTGTCTAGTTACCTAGCTTACTTAACCAGCTAGCTAACTAGTTAGCTTACTCGTTATCTAACGTGTTGGGTAGCTGACTAATCCCTGTGACTTAATTTGTTAGCTAATGAGCTAGCTAGCTGACTTAATCAGCTGACTTAAATCTTTGACTAACTAGCTAGCTAGCTGACTCATCCAGGTGACTTAACTATTAGCTCACTATCTAGCTAGCCTACTCAAGCAACTGACTCAACCAGTTTTCTAACTAGATAGCTAGCTGACTCAATCAGCTTACTTAACCCGTTAGTTAACTAGCTATCTGACTCAACCTGCTGACTTATTCTGTTAGCTAAGTACCTAGCTAGCTGTCTCAAACAGCTGACTAAATTACAAAGCTGACTTAGCTAGCTGACTTGGTATGTGACTTTACTCCTTAGTTATCTGACTCAACTGGCCGACTTAACTCATTAGCTACCTGACTTAACTACCTGAATTCAATATTTAGCTAGCTATTTAACAAGCTGAATATCTAGTTGATTTAATAATTATCTATCTAGTTAGGTAGCAGACTTAAGTAGCTGACTTAGATAACTAACTAGAGAGCTAGCTGACTTAGCTAGCAGACTTAGCTAACTACATTGTTAGCTAGCTGACTTAGATAGCTGACTAAACTAGTTGGCTAACGAGATAGCTGATTTAATGAGTTAGCTAACTTTTTAAACTAGCTGTTAAACGAGCTAACTAGCTGACTTACCTGGTTGTTTTACGAGTTAGCTAGGTGACTGAACTTGGCTGACAAGTCAGCCGACTACTTAACTGGTTAAACACGTTGGCTGACTACTCGGCCAACTTGCTTGCTGGCTTTAAATGTCGGCCAAATAGCCGGCCGACTAGTTACCTGGGTTAACTAGCTGACTGACATGTTAGCCCACTGGCTAGTTCGCTTAACCAGTTGGCTGGCTGGTCTGCTCACCTAATTAGTCAGCCAACTAGCCGGCCAGCAAGTTAGGTGAGCTAACATGTTGGCTGAAAAGCGGGCCAACTAGTCGGCCAATTGGTTAGCTTCGTTAACTACTTGGCCATCTAGTCCACCTACTGGTTAGCTGACTTAGCTAGTCGGCCAGAAAGTGAGCCGAAAGATGACCCGACTTAATTAGTCTGCTGGTGAGTGAGCCGACTGGTCAGTTGACATAACTAGTCGGCCGACGAATGAGCTGACTGGTCAGCTGACTTTAGTCGGCTAGTGAGTGAGCTGTCTGGTCAGAAGATTTACCTAGTTGACCAGCGAGTGAGCCGTCAGGTGAGCCAAATTAACTACTCAGCTAGCAAGTGAGCCAAAGGGTGAGCTGCCTTAAATAGTAAGCTGGCGAGAGAGCCTACTGGTGAGTTGACTTAACTAGATGACTGGTGAGAAAGCTGACTAGTTAGTTGTCCTGTTGGCCTGCAAACAAGCCAACAAGTGAGTTATTCTGTTGGCTGGCGAGCAAGCCGACTAGTTAGCTAACCTAACAAAAAGGGAGTGAGCCCACTAGTTAGTTGACCAGCTAGCTGAGATGGTAACCAATTAGTTAGCTAAGTAACTAGCTGATTTGCTAGCTGACTTAACTAGCTAGCTGACTATCAGTCTGACATAACTAGCTAGCAAACAGGCTATCTATCTTTCTAGATAGCTGACTTAACTAGTTAATTAACTGGCTAGTTAGCTGGCTAGCTGACTTAACTATCTATCTGAGTAGCTAGCTGACTCACTAGCTGATTTAACTAGATAGCTGACTACCAACCTGACTAGGAGCTGACTTAACTAGCTAACTGAATTGTTAGCTGCCTTGCTGCCTGACTTAACTAGCTAACTGGCTAGCTAGCTGACATAACTAGCCTACTAGATAGTTGACTGACTAGCTGGCTTAACTCGCTAGTTAAGCCGGATGTCTGGACAGTTGGATAACAAGCTGTCTTAATTAGCCAGCCACCCTGCTGGTCAGCCGGCTAGCCAGCTGGCTTAACTAGCAGGCCACATAAATTACCAGCCTGCAAACAAGCTGCCATAAATTGCCAGCCACATAGCTAGCCAGCTGGCTAACCAGGTGACAACTAGCTGACTTAACTAGATAGACATCCGGCTAGCCAGCTGGCTTAACTAGCCAGACACCTAGATAGCCTGACACCTAACCACCTCACTTAACTTGCTGACTTAACTAGCTAGACAGCCGACTAGCCACCTGACAATTAATTAGCTGCCTACCTGGACAGGTGGTTAGCCAAGTGACTTAACTAGCTGAAATCATTAGCTAGCCAGGTGGCTAGCCAGCTGACTTAACTAGCTAGCCACCTGTGTATCTGCTGACTTTCCAGCAGTCTTAACTACCTAATTAACTAGCTAACCAGCTGACTAGCGAGCTGACTTAATTAGCTGACTTAACTAGCTAACGTACTAATACAAGCTGTCTAGCCATCTGATTTAACTAGCTTTTTAATGAGTTAGCGAGCTGGCTAGGCAACAGACTTAATGAGGTGTCTTAACTACCTAGCTAGCTAGTTTTCCAGCTGATTAATTAGTTGATTGACGACCTAGGCAGCTGGCCAGGCACGTTACTAAACTAGCTGACTTAACTGGTTATCCAGTTGGCTAGCCAGCTGACTTAACTAGCTCTCTACCTCTATAGCAACCTGGATAGCCAGCTGACTTTACTAGCTGCCTTAATAAGCTAGCAAGCTGGCTAGCCAACTGACTTAATTAGGTCAATAACTAGCTAGCCAGCTTGCTAGCCAGCTGACTTAACTAGCTCTCGTAACCAGCTGGCCTGCTTTCTAGCCAGTTGAATTAATTAACTTGCTACATAGCTAGCCAGCTGGCTATCCAGCTGAATTAGCTAGGTGACACATATAGCTAGCGAGCTGTCTAGCCAGCAGACTTAATTATCAAGCTACCTACCTAGCCAGCTGGCTAGTCCGCTGACATAATTAGGTGACTTATCTAGGTGACTTAACTAGCTAGCCAACTTGCTAGACTGCTGACATAACGGGCTAGCTACCTAGCTAGCAACCTGGCTAGTTAGCTGATTTAACTACCTAGTTAACTGACATATTTGGCTGATTTAACTAGCTAGTTTCATAGCTTGCCAGCTGACTTAACTAGCTGAAATAACTAGAGAGCCAGCTGTCTGCCCACCTAACTTAAATAGATTTTTAACAAGCTAGCCAGCTGGCTAGACAACTGAATTAATGTGCTGACTTAATTAGCTATGAAGCTGAATAGTCAGCTGACTAAAGTTGCTGATTTAACTAGCTGACCAGCTGTCTAGTCACCTGAATTAATTGCCTAGCTACCTAGCTATCCAGCTGATTTAACTAGCTGACTTAAGGATGTAGCCAACTGGCTAGCCAGCAGACTTCACTAGCTATCTACCTAGCTTGAAAGCTGATACGCCAGTTGACTTATCTAGCTGACATAAACTAGATAGCCTAAAGGCTAGCCAACTGAAGTA
This sequence comes from Carlito syrichta, assembly GCF_000164805.1. Taxonomy (NCBI): domain Eukaryota; kingdom Metazoa; phylum Chordata; class Mammalia; order Primates; family Tarsiidae; genus Carlito; species Carlito syrichta. Next base: position 4,639 of record NW_007250814.1, read on the forward strand.
GCTACCTACCCACATAGCCTGCTGACTTGTGAGCTGAGTTAACTACTTAACTACCTAGCTAACCTCCTGGCCAGCGAACAGACTTAACTAGGTGACATAACTAGCTTGCCAGTTGGCTACCCAGGTGACTAAACTAACTGACTTAACTAGCTAGCCAGCTGACTTAACTAGTTAACTAACTAACTAGTCAGATGACTTAGCTATGACTTAACAAGCTAGCTACCTAACTCACCAGCCGACTCATCTAGCTGACTTCACTAGCTAGCCAGCTGAATTGCAAACTAACTTAATGAATTGACTTAACTAGCTAGCCAGCTGGTTGCCAGCTGACTTGATTAACTTATTTAACTATCTAGGAAGCTGGTAGCCAGCTGACTTAACTAGCTGGCTACCTACCTAGCCAGATGGCTAGCCATATGACTTAACTAGGTGACTAGTGCTAGCAAGCTGCCTAGCCAGCTCATATAACTAGCTAGCTACATACCTAACCAGCCGTCTAGCCAGCAGAATTAACTAGGTGCATTAAACAGCTAGTCTGCTGGTTAGCAAGCTGATGTATCCAGCTAGCTACATACATAGCAAGCTGGGTAGATAGCTGACTAAACTACCCGACTTAACCAGCTAGCCAGCTGGCTAGCCAGTTGACTTAACTCGCAGACATCACTAGCTAACCAGGTAGATATCTAGCTGACTTAAGTATCTAATTGCCTACCTTGCCAGGTCGTTTGCCAGGTATATTAACTACCTGAATTAACCAGCTAACCAGCTAGCTAGCCAACTGATTTAACTAGCTCGCTACCTAGCTAGCCAGCTGCCTTAAGTTTTTAGCTAACTAGCTAGCTACATAGCTAACAAACTGACTTAAATACTTAGTTGGCAAGCAAGCTAGTTTAGTTAATGTGCTAGCTAATTAGTTAACTTAATCGTTATCTAACGTGCTAGCTAGGTGACTTAATCAGCTGACATAACTCATTAGCTAACAAGCAAGCTAGCTGACACAACCAGCTGACTTATCTCGTTAGTTAACTAGCTAGCTAGCTAGCTGACTCATCCAGCTGACTTAACTCGTTAGTTAACTAGCTAGATAGAGTACTCAACCAGCTGAGTCAACCCATTTGATAACTAGCTAGCTAGCTGACTCAACCAACTGATTTAACCCATTAGCTAGCTAACTACCTGACTCAACCTGCTGATGTAACCTGTTACCTCACTAGCTAGCTAGTTGTATTAACCAACTGACTACTTTAGAAAGATGACTTAACTAGCTAAGTTAGCTAGCTGACAGCTATTTAGCTAGATGACTTAACTCGTTGACTTAACAAGTTAACTAGCTGACTTTATGTAAATTATATAGTTAGCTAACTATTTAACTAGCTGAATAACTAGTTGATTTAATAATTAGATACCTTGTTAGGTAGTATACTTAAGTTGCTGACTTATATTGTTTGCTATTTAGTGAGCTAGCTAACCTAGCTAGCTAGCTATTTAGCTAGCTGACTTACCTACCTGACTTAACTAGTTGGCTAACGAGATAGCTAGCTGACTTAATGAGTTGGTTAACGAGTT
>NW_007250815.1:0-1853 GCF_000164805.1 Carlito syrichta
GCCACGACCTTCCATTCTTTTCCACCCAAGTCCATTCAATTCCTCTCCATTCCACTCCATTCCATTCCTCTCCATTCCATCCTTTTCCATTCTATTTCATTCGTCTCCATTCTATTCCATTCCATTCCCTTCCATTCTTCTTCATTCCCTTCCCCTCCATTCCATTCCATACCATTCGTCTCCATATCATTCCATTCCTCTCCATTCCATTCCAATCCTCTCCACTCCATTCCATTGTATTCCACTCCACGCAATTCCATTCCTCTCCACCCCATTCCATTCCATTCCTCTCCATTGGATTCCATTCTATTCTATTGCACTCCTTTCAACTCCATGACACTCCACTCCATTCCATGCCAATCAATCCCATTCCATTCCAGTCCATAGAATTTCACTTGTCACAATTTCATTCCAATCCATTTCGTTCCTTTCCATTCCACTCCATTCCATGCTCTCGTTTCCATTCCTTTTGATTCCTTTCCATTCTATTCCAATCTCTTCCATTCCTCTCCATTCCATTGCATTCAATTCCTCTCCATTCCATTCCATTTCTTTGCATTGCATTTCATTCCATTCCATTCCTTTCCATTCCTTTCCAATCCATATCTCTCCAATCCATTCCATTCCTCTACATTCCATTCCATTCCACATCATTCAATTCCATTTCATTCCATTCCCTTCATCTCCATTTCATTCCATTTCTTTCCATTCTGTTCCTCTCCATTCCATTCCATTCTGTTCCATTTTACTCCATTCCATTCCTCTCCATTCCATTCTATTCCATTCCTTTCCATTCCATTTCATTGCATGCATTCATCTCTATTCCATTCTATTCCATTACTCTCCATTCGATTCCATTCCCTTTCGGATTCACTCTCCTCCATTCCATTAGACTCCGTTCAATTCCACTGCATTACAATCCACTCCATTCCTCTCCATTGCATTCCATAACTCTCCATTCCATTCCACTTCATTCCTGTCCTCTCAATTCCATTCCATTCCATTTCATTCCTTTCCATTCCATTCCATTTCTCTCCATTCCTCTCCATTCCATTCCCCTTCATTCCAGACCTCTCAATTCCATTCCATTCCATTCCTTTCCACTCCATTCCATTTCTCTCCATTCCATTCCATTCCTCTCCATTCTATTCCTGTCCATTCCATTCCTCTCCATTCCATTCCATTCCTCTCCATATCATTCGATTCCTCTCCATTCCAATCCATTCCTCTCCACTCCATTCCATTGTATTCCACTCTAAAATTCCATTCCTCTCCATCCCATTCCATTCCATACCTCTCCATTCGTTTCCATTCCATTCCATTCCACTCCATTCCATTCCATTCCATTCCACTCCACTCCATTCCCTGCCAAGCAATTCCACTCCATTCCATTTCACTACTCATCATTTCATTCCAATCCATTCCGTTCCATTCCTTTCCACTCCATTCCATTGCTCTCATTTTGATTCCCTTTCATTCCTTTTCTTTCTATTCCAATCTCTTCCATTCCTCTCAATTCCATTTCATTCAATTCCTCTGCTTTCCATTCCATATCATTGCACTGACTTTCATTACATTTCATTTCTCTCCATTCCATTACATTCCATTCCATGTCCTTCCGTTCCATAACACTCCATTCCATTCCATTATTCTACATTCCATCCCATTTCTCTCCATTCCATTCCATTTAATTCCTTTCCTACCCAATTAATTCCATTCCATTCTACTATATTTCATTCCATTCCATCCATTGCATTTCATCCCACTCCATTCCATTCCATTCCATACCATTACATTCCACTCCACTCCATTCCATTCCACTCCATTCCATTCGTCCCCATTTCATTCCATTC
>NW_007250815.1:3082-3832 GCF_000164805.1 Carlito syrichta
AAATTCCATTCCATTCCTCTCCATTCCAGTCCAATCCATTCCTCGCCATACCATTCCATTACATTTCATTTCACTGCCTTCAATTCTATTATTTTCCTTTCCTTTCCATTCCTCTCCATTCCATTCCAGTCCATCGCTTTACATTCCACTCCACTCCATTTCATTAATTTCCTAACCATTCCATTCCATTCCATGCCACTACGTTCCATTCTATTCCACCCAAGTCCATTCAATTCCTCTCCATTCCACTCCCTTCCACACCATTCCACTCCATTCCATTCCTCTCCATTCCATCCTTTTCCATTCTATTTCATTCGTCTCCATTCTATTCCATTCCATTTCCTTCCATTCTTCTTCATTCCATTCCCCTCCATTCCATACGTCTCCATATCATTCCATTTCTCTCTATTCCATTCCAATCCTCTCCACTCCATTCCATTGTATTCCACTCCACTCAATTCCATTCCTCTCCACCCCATTCCTTTCCATTCCTCTCCATTGGATTCCATTCCATTCTATTCCACTCCATTCATCTCCATACCACTCCACTCTATTCATGCCAATCAATCCCATTCCATTCCAGTCCATTCAATTTCACTTGTCACAATTTCATTCCAATCCATTTCGTTCTTCTCCAGTCCACTCCATTCCATTGCTCTCGTTTCCATTCCTTTTGATTCCTTTCCATTCTATTCCAATCTCTTCCATTCCTCTCCATTCCATTGCATTCAATTCCTCTCCATTCCATTC
>NW_007250816.1:0-2736 GCF_000164805.1 Carlito syrichta
TCTCCTCACAGAAGAGGGCTACGTGCTATTTAATTATTTACTTAAAAAATTATTTTTGTTTCTTCCACTTACAACCTCACAGTTAAGAGCATAGTTGCTCATTTTACATTTAAATAGACCCACAAGAACTTCCAGAGCAAGCAGGACTGCTGAGAGGTTGGGAGGCCCCCTTCAGTCTGTGGCAGGAAGGTGGTGTGAGGACCGTGGGCCACCTGCCTGCCTCCACGCTCATGGCTGGAGTGCCTTCCAACACATATTCACCATAGAAAGTTTCCCAAGCACCCCCAGGTGTTGTCAGCTCTCAGTCCCTGGGGTTTTTCCATAATGAACCCTCCTGGAGCAGTGGGCAGTTGGGGGCAGTGCACAAGGCTGCCGGGCTCCGACCTCCATGGCCCACACACCCACGACCTTCTTGGAGGGCAGGGTCAAACACAAGGACTTTGAAGCACAGGAGAGCAAATGCGTTCATCACCAAAGACCCACACCTACACCTGGACTGCCAGGCAGAACACAATTCGATGGAATCTTGCTTAATTTGGAACTGAGGCAAAACCTGCCATGGACATGAAGAAGGCACCCTCCCCCCACTGCCCTAGGTTCCCAGTTGGTACAAAAACACACTTAATGCCTGCCTGTCCAAGCGACTAATGTACACCATCCTGGCAGAACATCTGAATGCCTTGTTTTTAAGCAAGCCTAAGCATCACCACCCATGGTTTAAGTTTTAAAATCATCACACATCCTCTACACCATTTCAGCAAGAAACTAATGTTGCAGGAGTTCAGCTCTCTCTCTCTCTCTCTCTCTCTCTCTCTCTCACACACACACACACACACACACACACACACACACACACACACATGCACGCACGCATGCGTGTGCCCTTAAAGAGAGCTTGGCCACACCGGACAGGCCACGTGAGGTGCCTGCTTCTCACAAGAGGCCTCCGTGCCCTTCATGCCCCGACTCATCCCGAAGAGACCAAAGTGGTTACATTCAGAGAGGTTGCCACATATACGCCCAGGGACCACCGGCCTGGATGAGAGACCCGCCCAGCAAGAGTCCTGCAGACAGGGAGCACTTGGTGGACCAAGCCCACTCCTCCCTTCTGGAAAGCATGAGGAAGAAAATGACCAAGCGTGGCAAGGAAGAAGAAGACAGGGCGAGAGAAAAGGAAGCAGGACGAAGGAGGAAGGGGCAGCGCACAGAGCTCATGTGGCACAGAATCCACCTGCCACCCCATGACTGCAGCCCCTGCTACTCCTCATCCCCCGCAAGAAAACTCCTCAGAGAGGCTGCAGCTAAGTCCCACAACCTCATGGGAGTTCAGGTTCCCACACCATGGTGACTAGGATGGAAGGAAGTGCTCGGCCCATGCCTGGCATTCTAAGCACAAGGAGGCATAGTCACGGACAGCGGGTTAGTAGAGCAGCCGGGCCCCACACCCCAGGAGCCTGCCGGGAGGAAAAGGACACACACAGGGCCCCCCTTGGCCTCTCCAGGGCTGAGGCCCACCCGAGACTGCACAGACAGCCTCCTAGCTCTCCATGGCAGGGAAGCGGGGGCGGAGGAGGCCAACATGGCACTGGGGAACCAGCCCACATGAGGCAGACTATGAACTGCAGAGTCGAAGGCCCCCCTGGACGGCTGACTCAAAACAATACACATCCAAAGAAGGACACTCTAAGTTCCCTGTTAAGTCCCAGAAAGACTGTACTAACAGCATCTCATGCCTTAAGGTTGATCCAGCAGTTAATCTCTCTGGGCCTTCACAAGTCACAGAGATACACTTACAAATGTACAACTTTGCTGCTGCAGAAATCCCTGAACCAGCAAAAGCCATGTCCCCATTTCCCAGTAAACTCACCTCTGTGACTCTGACTTTGGAATCGGCCAAATCAATGCCCCCTTTCAGTTAGGAAGGATGGCTGCATTTGTGCCTATACAAACACATTCTGAATCTTTTCCAAGGGGAGAGAAGACCAAAGATGCCAGCTCCACCAGGTTCACCTTTGATGATCTCTAACTCTAGAAGTCTAAGTAAGCTCAACGTTTCAAGGCAGCTGCTGAAGCCAGAGTAACTGGCATTCATCCACGTCCATGCAGTCACACACGAAAGCGCCCCAAGAAGCCCTACCTTCTCCTTTTAACCTCCCTTGCCACTTGTTCCCTCAGTAAGTAGAAAAGAATCACTCACCCAAATGAACTTGAAATCTTCAATGTAAACCCTCAAAACCTGGGCTATTTCTGCCAAAATGACTCCTGGAAGCTCCCGGGCCGCTAAGTTGACCCCTCCCCTGGGCTTCTGCCATGCAATGGGCTTTTTTGGTGAAATTAGATTCCTCCATATTGAAGCTATGAAAATTGTTTTTCAAGAAATCCAGAAAAATCACAGTACCTTTGCCTCTGGAATGCTAAGTACTTTTAATGGTCTCAGTTTTAGGGAGGACATGAATGAAATACACTGTCTTTAAGAATGAAATGCATAACACTGAGATCTGTGTATTGCCACTTTCACAGAAACTCAGTTTCACCTTTATTTCAACTCTGCAACCTCTCTGAAATAGCATGTTTAGGGTGGAATTCTGGGCTGTGGAATATAAAGTTGGTCTTTAACCTGAGTCAAATTGCTCCCTCATTGACCTATATGCTATTTCTGAATTTTTGAACATTGCCTTTTCTAAGAATTGTGTCCTACTTGTATAAAAACTTAAAAACCCACAGGCAGGTGACAAT
>NW_007250817.1:0-1510 GCF_000164805.1 Carlito syrichta
CAATCGCATTTCTTTCACCAATAATAAACAAACAGAAACCCAAATAAAAAACACAATTCCATTCACAATAGCCACACAAAAAAATGAAATACCTTGGCATCTTCCTAACCAGAGACGTGAAAGACCTTTACAATGAAAATTACAAAACACTGCTCAAAGAAATCGAAGATGACACAAACAAGTGGAAAAATATCCCATGCTCATGGATTGGAAGAATCAATGTTGTGAAGATGTCCATCTTACCTAAGGCAATCTACAAATTCAATGCAATAGCCATCAAATTACCAGTAACATTCTTCTCAGACCTAGAAAAGACAACACAGGAATTCATATGGAAATACAAACGTCCAAGAATAGCCAGAACAATCCTCAGCAAAAACAAAAAAGCAGGTGGTATCACATTACCAGACTTCAAACTTTACTATAAAGCTACAATCATCAAAACAGCTTGGTATTGGTATAGGAACAGGTATATAGATCAATGGAATAGAATTGAGATTCCAGAAGCAAAACCTCAATTTCTCAACCAACTCATCTTCTACAAGGCCTTCATCACCTACCACTGGGGAGAGGAGAACCTATTCAGTAAATGGTGCTGGGAAAACTGGCTGACCACATGCAGAAGATTGAAACAGGACCCCTATCTATTCCCATGCACAAAGCTTAACTCCAAATGGATCAGAGACCTAAATGTAAAACCTCAAATCATAAGAACCTTAGAAATTGAAGGAAATACCCTCATGGAAATTGTAACTGGCATCCAATTCCTGAACAAAACCCGAAACCCATGGGTCATAAGACAGAAAATAGACAAATGGGACCTTATTAAACTGACAAGCTTCTGCAAGGCCAAAGAAACCATCAAGAGAGCAGGGAGACAGCCTACAGACTGGGAAAAAGTATTTGCCAACACCAGGTCTGACAAAGGCTTAACATCCTGGATCTACAAGGAACTCAAATGTGCTGAAAAGAAAAAAACAACCCCACTATAAAATGGGCCAAAGATATGAACAGACACTTCACAAAAGAGGACATCCGAGCAATCAACAAACACATGAGGAAATGCTCAACCTCACTAATCATCAGGGAGATGCAAATCAAAACCACACTGAGATACCACCTAACTCCAGTCAGAATGGCAATTATCAATAACTCAAAAAATAACAGCTGCTGGAGAGGGTGTGGTGAAAAGGGAACACTTCTACACTGTTGGTGGGAGTTTAAACTAGTGCAACCTCTGTGGAAAGCAGTGTGGTGATTCCTAAAAGCTCTAAATATCAACCTCCCATATGACCCAACAATCCCCCTACTGGGAGTATACCCTGAAGAACTCAAATCTCTCTATAAAAAAGATACCTGCACACGTATGTTTATCGCAGCGTTGTTCACAATAGCAAGAACCTGGAAAACAACCATGCTGCCCATCAAAAGAGGACTAGATTAAAAAATGTGTACATATACACGATGGAATACTATGCAGCCATAAAAAAGAACAAAATCATGAATTCCC
>NW_007250817.1:1530-62945 GCF_000164805.1 Carlito syrichta
GTCTGGGGATGGGGAAACACCTCTTATCAATAGGGTGCCTGAATGAAACGTAATTGTACATCTAACCCTTAACTGTACCCCACAAAACCATAATAAAAAATATTGATTATGAAAAAAAAAAGAAAATAGAAAAAAAAATTCTAAAAGTTCTGTAGCACCACAAAAGACATTAAATAGTAGCTCTGGGGAAAAAAAAATAAAGTTAGTGGCATTACATTACAGGACTTCAAAACTGTACTACTGTACTTCAAAACAGCACAGTTAAATCTGTAGATTGCCTTTGGCAGGATGGACATCTTAATAAAAAAAATAACCACAAAAAACAGCATGGTACTGGTAGAAAAATCAACTCATATATCAATGGGCCAGAAAGCAAAATCCATAAATAAATTTATATATTTACAGTGAACTAATTTTCAACAAAGTTACCAATAAAATTCATTGGGGTAAAGGAGCAGTCTTTTTAATAAATAATGCTGGGAAAATGGAATATCCATACACAGAAAATGAAACTGAACTAATATCTCTCACTATATACAAAAATCAATCATAATGAATTAAATGCTTAAATATAAGAGCCCCAAATATTAAACTTCTAGAAGAAAAACTACTAGAGAAATGCTTCAGGAAATTGATCTGTATGCATAGTTTATGGGGAAGACCACAAAAGCACAGAAAACAAAAGGAAAAATAAATGAATAGTCTTATACCAAACTGAAAAGCTTCTGCCTAGCAAAGGAAACAACACAGTAAAGAGACTGCAAAATGGGAGAAAGTAGCTGCAAACTAGTCATCCAACAAGGGACTCACAGACAAGGAACTCAATTCAACAGCAAAAGCATCATCATCATTATCACCAATTTTAAAATTGGCAAATGACTTAATAGATATATCTCAAAAGACAACATAAAAATGGCCAATAGGTCCATATGAAAAAATTTTGACCTTAAAATATACACCTTAAAATGGGCTCCCATCCAACTTGGGGGTAGAGATTGGAGATCATGTTAGCCCCTTTTAAAACTATATCCTTTCTTAGAGGACTGGATAAAAAATGTAGTGCATACACATGATGGAATATTATGCAGCCATAAAGAAGGACAAAATAATGAACTTCACAGTATGGGGTACAACTAACACTTAGGAATACAAATGTTCATTATGCAGGTACCCCCCTGAATAATGATGTTCATTTTAACATTTTAAAATTAATGTTCATTTTAACATTTAAAATGTTCATTTTAACATTTTAAAATTAAAAACTGCTTTAAGGCCGGGCTCGGTGGCTCAGCCTGTAATCCCGTGCCTTTGGGAGGCTGCGGTGAGTGGATTGCCTGAGCCCGTGGGTTTGAGACCCGCCTGGGCAGCGTGACCTCATCTCTACAATAAAATAAAAAAATCAGCCGGGTTTGGTAATGCATGCCTGTAATTCCGGCTACTCGGAAGGCTGAGGCGGAAGGATCGCCGGAGCCCAGCAGGCAAGGCTGCTGTGGCCGGGAGTGGCCACTGCACTCCAGTCTGGGCAACCGAGTGAGACTCCAACTCAAAAATAAAATAAAATAAAAAGCTTTAAAAAATAAAACTATTTTCTTTCTTTTTAAAATAATCATCTTTTTGTCATAATTGATTAAATTGGAAAACAGATGGAACTTCTTAACTTGAAAAGGATATACTAAATTAGTTAATTATAGCAACCATACTGAAGTCATAATGGATTAAATATTATACAACAGTTATCTGTTTGAAACATTCTGTAAGAAAACACCGCTTCTTCAACAAATAAATATACATGTATTATGATCCTGAGGCTTAACATTTTAAACAAATGAATCATTATAGTTGAAGCAGACTGTCAGGAAATTTTCTAGCAAAGAAATAATTCAATTTTAGATTAACCAGCTGAAGAATAAACAGACAGAAGAGGAAACTGTTACCCTGAAAGATAAGGTGGTTTAATCAAGGTTATACAGTAAGCATAATAAAACTAACACTCAGGCCCAGGATTCTGGCCACTCTCCTTTAAGCAGGTGGCTTAATTGCTGGACCACATTGCCATCCTCTCTACTTTGTGATCCTTTTGTCCACGAATTATTTTCTTACATCCTCAGACCTCAGTAAGTAATATCCTTAAAGGGAAATAAAAGAACCAGAAGGAGAAATGGAATGACTTTAAGAAGGAGAAACATCTGAGGGTTGCTGTCATCCTAAATAGAAAAAAAAAATTCCCTTCCGTATATTCCATCTATTCATTGCTATATATACTGGCATTTAAGTCCTAAATCCTGGCTGTGCCACTGTGAAAAAGAACACATCTCTGTGGCTATAAAGGCCCAGGAGGTGAGACAAAGAAGCTTCAAAGGGAGGGCAAAATTTAAGCGTGGGAGAATTTGCTCTTTTTAAAAAAACTGCATTCTGCTTTGAGAAAACCTTATTTGGGGAAAAACCTGAATTAAGCCAGCCCAATAAGAAGTGAATGTTTGTCGTAACAAGTGTCTTCTCTTTTCAAAGAAAATTGTAGTCTGTGCTGTAAACTTTTCTAATATTTTAAATGTTTTTATATCAATGACTGCTTGCCTGCATGCATAAATAATTTGGAAACAAAAAGTCTAAAGAATCTCTAAAGCACAAATGTTAGACTCTGCTGTTGATTAAAAATTAATCAGAAATAGTAGAAACTATTTCTGAAAGAGAATGGATGTCAGCAGAAAAAAGTTTGGTTTATGAAAATTTCACTCACAAGTGTCCTGATAAAAAATGAGGATTGCTTGGACTGCCTTTTGCTCATGTCAGTGGTTACACTGAAAGATTCCACACTCTCATTTAGGAACTATAGTAAAAAAATAAAATGCGAAGAGGTATAAGAGGTTTGGCTGGCCATGTCAGTTTGGCTTCTAAATACAGGACATCATACTATATGTGATTGAAAGTTGCTGCTTATAGCCCACTTGAGGCATTCACTCACGGCAGTGTCAGGTACATACATTTTCTCCAGGTCACCAAATCCCGAAAATGCGCCTGTTGGGATGACTTGAATCTTGGTGAGAACAAACCTCCTGCAAAGAGAATGGAAACGTAAAATATCACAACCTATCCTTGATAGGAAGTTGAGTACCTGATGTAGAATATCAGCTAAGAGCTAACATACACTGAGTGCTTAAAGGTTGAAATTGTTTTCACATCCTCTTCATCCTCTCCACAAAGCAGTGATATTGGCATTATTATTCTCCCCAGTTTGCATGAGGAAACTGGAGTTTAGGGAGAATGAACAGAGGACTGGATTAAAAAAATGTGGTACACATACATGATGGAATTATTACGTAGCCATAAAGAACAAAATTATGAACTTTGCAGCAACTTGGATGGACTTAGAGGCTATAATACTGCGTGATCGATCACAAAAACAAAGAACCGAGTATCATGTTCTCTCTCATAAGTGGCCCTTTAACAACTATTGTAATACTATAAGAAAGGGTTTGGCAGTAGTGGGAAACTGCCAGGGGAGGGCAGGGGTGGGATTGGCAGTAGTGAGAAGCTGCCAGAGGGGGTAAACCTCATCAACAAAGGTACCTGCATAATGAACACTTATATACCTAACCCTGAATTGTACCCCACTTACTTAAAATAAATAATAATAATAACTTACCCAGGGTCACATGGCAGAGCTGGGGTATGAATCTTGCTTGTCCCCACTATATGTTGCCTTCTATAGCCCATGTGTGTCTCCTTCTATTTCTCTATACTAATCCCCAATGCCCTTCGTTGTCATTCAGAGCTGACCTTGCCATCTGTTTCAAGGGGAAAATGAAACCAATAGAAGAAAACTTCCTTATGCTCTCACATGCCTCAGGGTCTGATCAACCCATCTGCATCTGTGCCTTATACATGCTGCCTTTTCTCCTGCAACCATGGGTGAACTGTCCAGGGTCTTGTCTAAGAACAGCCCCTCTAATGCATACAAGATCTTGCCCCCTCTCTGCCTTAACTGTACTTAGATGGACTAAGTCCTCTCTCCTAGTCCCAGTAAGCACTATGGCAATTTCCCCCTTACTTTCATATGCATATTTTTCCCTTTTCTGCTGGAGTCTGCCCATTGATATGAAAAACACACCATAGTTACTCTTATACAAAAAAAATCTCTTAACTTTAGCCATCTGTAGCTTTTGTCATTCTTTTTTTTACATCAATATTTTTTATTATGATATTGTGGGGTACAGTTAAGGGTTAGGTATACAAATATGCTTCATTCAGGTACCCTTGTTGATAAGAGGTGTCTCCCTGTCCCCAGATTTACTACCGTTAATCCCATCTCTCTTCCCTGCCCCTCCATAGTTTCCCACCACTGACAGTCATTTTCTTATAGTATTATGTTGTATGTTCAAGGTCCACTATATGAGTGAGAACAAGTGATACTCAGATCTTTGTTTCTGTGAGAGTTCACTCAGTATTATAGACTCTAGTTCCATCCAGCTTGCTGCGAAATTTATGATTTTGTTCTTTTTTATGGCTGCGTAGTATTCCATCAGGTATATGTATCACATTTTTTTAATCCAGTTCTCTTTTGATGGACAGCATGGTTACTTCCAGGTTCTTGCTATTGTGAACAATGCTGCGATAAACATATGTGTGGAGGTATCTTTTCTATAGAGTGATTTGAGTTCTTCAGGGTATATTCCCAGTAGGGGGATTGCGGGGTCATATGGGAGGTCAATATTAAGAGTTTTTAGGAATCGCCATACTGTTTTCCACAGAGGTTGCACTAGTTTGCCCTCCCACCAACAGTGTAGAAGTGTTCCCTTTTCGCCACACCCTCTCCAGCAACTGTTATTTTTTGAGTTATTGATAATTGCCATTCTGACTGGAGTTAGGTGGTATCTCAGTGTGGTTTTGATTTGCATCTCCCTGATGATTAGTGAGGTTGAACATTTCTTCATGTGTCTGTTGGCTGCTCAGATGTCTTCCATTGAGAAGTGTCTGTTCATATCTTTTGCCCATTTTATAATGTGGTTGTTTTTTTCTTTTCTCATTCTTTTTTTCTGCTGGAAATATTTGCCTCATATATGCCTCACAATTACTTTCAATGGCTCCTCATCTCACTCAGAAAAAAATCCAAGTGGTTTACAATGGTCTTTAGTACCCAAGTGGTTTACAATGGTCTTTAGTACCCTATGTGTAGGGCACTAAAGTTCTCTATTCCCATAGACCTTCTATCTTCAATTTTGACACGTCTCCTTGTTCATCCCAATCTTGTCACGCACTCTCTTGCTGTTCCGTGGACATACTAGGCTAGGTTCCTTCTTGCCTAATGTTTCTGCATTTTCAGTTCCCTCTGTCTGGAACATTCCTCTCCCAGGTATCCTCATGGCTTGCTCCCTCAGACCTGTTTGCTCAAATGTCACTTTCTCAGTGAGACTTTTCCTAACCACCTATTTAAAATGACAGCATCCTCTACTTTGCCCCTAGTCCCCTTTCCTGATATTTACATTTTTCTTCATATAATTCTGACATGCTACACATTCTATTTATCTATTTGTGTATTCATGTACATATTTATTTGTCTCTTCCTCCTAACTAGAATTCAAGCTCCATGAGGGCAAGCATTTTTTGTCTAATTTGTCATTGCTATATACCAAATGCCTAGAGCAGTGCCTGGAATATGACAGGAAGTCAATGAACATTTGTCAAATGACTGAATGAATGGCCACTGAGCAGTCTGAAGTTCTAGGCTTTAGAGTGAAATCACAAGTGATTTTATTGTTCTTTCCCTGGGTTTTCTCTCTCTGGCTTTTTCTTGCTTGTAACTGATTAATAAGGATTTGGCTTTCTTTCCACTTTAACTCTTCCTTCCATAAGGCAGTCTATGAGTGGGAATTACAATAAAACACCGTGGACTTGGATAGTTTCATAAAGTATCAGGAAAGGGGCCCAGGGGCCAAGTTGAGGACACTGTCATTTTAAATAGGTGTTTAGGGAAAGTGTCACTGAGAAAGTAACATTTGAGCAAACAGAAGCTGAGGGAGCCTCCTATCTCCTATCATTTATTGGTGTTAGTGAAATTCTTGTTTGAGAGAGAGCTGTTACTCAGGCCATCAGGTTTTTTCTTTCACCTTGATTGTATTTGGTCACTGGGAGCACCAATTCTATGATGAGGAACCATGAGACAGAATCCTCTGTGATTTATATTCTTGCACTGGAGGAGATCATGCACTTTTTGGGCAAAACCAGAAACCTTGGGATTGCCAGAAAATGGTGATGGGTTACAGATGGTACAGTAACAAAGAATGTTATACAAATATTAAAATAAGAAAGATTCCAAAGTAATATATACATAATATATATATATATAACAGGAAGATTGGCAGGAGTAGAGAATTTTGAACCTGGGCATTAAAACGAGTCAAAATAGGTTATACCGAAAGTGTAGTCTTTTAACCATTTGAATAAAAGATGATCTAATTTATGAAGTAGAAGAATATCTACTTCTAGAATATCCACCCTTAAAAAAAAATCAAGATTATGAACACTACCTTAACTGTACTCACTTAAATTTAGTTAACATATAAAAGTTCCTTTTGTTACTGTTTACCACAAGACAGAAAAATAATCAAAATGAATCAATAAAATAGAGGAAAAATTTCTTTAAACCACTCAATCTAAAAGTTTCAAGGATATTGAAATAATAAAGTAAAATGTTAATTAGTGAGATGTACAGAGAGTGGGGTCTTGAATAATTGGCTCTCCTATCTAATAACAAGTCAACTAGATAGCATTTAAAAAAATAAGTCAGGGTCTCACTCTGACATCCAGGCTGGAGTGCAGTGACATGATCATTGCTCCCCACAGCCTCAACCTCCTGGGCTCTGTTGATCCTTCCACCTCAGCCTCTGAAGTAGCTGGGACTACAGATACATGTCACCATGCTGGGCTAACTTTTATTTTTTGTAGAGATGAGGTCTCGCTATGTTGCCTAGGCTGGTCTGTGCTCAACCACTCTTGCCTGGCTTTCCAAAGTGTTGGGTTTACAGGCATGAGCCACTTCACTCGGCCTAGATAGCATTTTTTGATTCAGCTGTAGTTGCATGAACATTTTCTATTCTTTTTTTTTTTTCAATTTTTTATCTTAAAGATGTGGGGAACGTTTCAGGGTTAGGTGTATACATATTCATTATGCATGTACTCTTGTTGATGAAGTGTGCACCACGCCTTTCCTGGCAGTTTTGCATTACTGCCAATCCTTTTCTTAGAGTATTACAATAGTTGTTCAAGGTCTACTTCTGAGTGAGAACTTGTGATACTCGGTTCTTTGTTTCTGTGATAGATCACTCAATATTAAAGCCTCTAAGTTCATCTAAGTTGTTGCAAAATTCATAATTTTGTCCTTCTTTGTGGTGTGTAAAATTCTGTCATGTATATGTGCCACATTTTTTTAATCCAGTCCTCTTTCCATGGGCAACACGGTTGGTTCCATGTTTTTGCTATTGTGAATAATAATACAATAATCTTATGTGTTGCAGTTAACGTTTTCATAGATTTGAGTTCTTTTGGGTATATTCCCATTAGAGAGATTGCAGGGTCATATGGAGGTCAATTTTTAGATCTTTTAGGCATCGCCACACTGTTTTCCACAGAGGCTATACTAGTTTACACTCCCACTAACAGTGTAGAAATGTTCCCTCTTCATTGCATCCTCTCCAACATTTGTTGTTTTTTGAGTTATTGATGATGGCCATCCTGACTAGAGTTATGATTATATCATTAGATGCAGAAAAAGCTTTTGATAAAATCCAGCACCCCTTCTTGATAACCTTTGAACAACTAGGCATGGATGGAACATATCTCAAAATAGTAAGAGCCATCTACGAGAACATATTGCTAAACAGACAGAAATTGGAACCATTTCTCCTGAAAGCCGGAACAAGACAAGAATGCCCACTCTCACCCCTCCTGTTCAACATAGTACTGGAAGTTCTAGCTGGAGCAATCAGACAAGAGAAGGAAATCAGAGGTATCCAGATAGGAAAAGAGGAAGTTATTATCCCCCTTTGTAGACGACATTGATTCTATACTTTGAAAATCTCAGATAATCTGTCAAAAAACCTCCTTGAACTGACAAAGGACTTTTGCAAAGTCTCAGGATATAAAGTAAATGTGCAAAAGTCAGTTGCATTCCTACACACCAACAATAAACAAACAGAAATCCAAATAAAAAGCACGATCCCATTCACAATACTCACAAAAAGAAAAAAATTGAAATACCTTAGGATCTTCCTAACCAGAGAAGTCAAGACCTTTACAATGAAAACTAACAAAAAACTGTACAAAGAAATTAAAGATGGAACATTTTCTAAAAATGTTAAGGACGGAACCTGTATTAAGTGGTTCAAACTTATTAACATAATTACATCTTTTTTGAAGATTAAAAACTTCATTAAATTCCATTTTCTGAAATGCTATAAACTAGAAAATCTAAAGATCTTTTCACTAAAAATCACACAGATGTCTTTTATAAAACACAACAAATACTATTTTTAAATGCATAGCCGAACTTGCAAGGAAATACGAGAGATCCCCAGGGGCCAAGAGTAAAGCAGTTGAATACCAGATGGAACCCTGAGTAATGATGAACATAAGCTAGAATTCTAAGAGAGTAAACTAAAGCCAGGAATCCTAGGGGGAGTTTCTGAATTTGGGGGCCAAAGTGGCACCCGTGAGATAGGGAGGATGGAATGTAAGGATTTATTCCTTCTCCCTCCCTCCTTCCCTCCCTCCCTCCCATATCATATGCATTCTAGAAAGAAAGGTATAGAAAATAGGGAACAGATAATTTTCAGTAAAATGACACCCAGAAATCTTCTAAAACATATGAAAGATACCAATCCTCAGATTCAGACTTTTCAACAAATCCAAGGGAGGGAAACAAAAATAAATCTGCTGCCAAATATATGTGAATTAAAACTGTAGAGGCATTTAAAAAATATTTTAAATGCAAACAGAGAGAAAGAGACAGATTATCTTCACAGGAAAAATATTAGAAAACTTTGTAAATATATGTTCAAAATTATTAGAGAAAATAACTGCCAATTTAGAATTCTATAACCTAGAAAATTATAATTCATTTTGAGGGAAAAATAAAGATACTTCTGGACAAATTTAATTAGCCACTAATATACTTTTAGCAAAGTAGT
This sequence comes from Carlito syrichta, assembly GCF_000164805.1. Classification (NCBI taxonomy): domain Eukaryota; kingdom Metazoa; phylum Chordata; class Mammalia; order Primates; family Tarsiidae; genus Carlito; species Carlito syrichta. Next base: position 10,713 of record NW_007250817.1, read on the forward strand.
TCCTTTAGAAGATAAGAAAACTTAATCTAGTAGAAAGGCACAAAAACCAAGAAGGAATAATGAGCTGTGTTGCTATGAAGGAATACCCGAGACTGGTCATGTATATATATGTACATTTGGCTCACGTTTCTTCAGGCTGTATAAGAAGCATGGCGTCAGCATCTGCTTTTGGTAAGGGTCTCAGGAAGCTTCCATTCATGGTGGAAGGGGAAGGAGAACAGGCACTATATGGTGAGAGAGGGATAAAGGGCAGAGGTGCTGAGCTCGTTTTGACAATCAGCTCCTGCTAAAACTAATAGAGCCATAATTCACTTTTTATTGATAGGACAGCACCAAATCGTTCATGGGAGATCTTAGACAATGATCCAAACACCTCTCACTAGGTTTCATCTCCAACATTGGGAATCAAATTTTAACATGAGATTTGGAGGGTGACAAATATCCAAACTATATTGGTGAGTTTTCATGATGGCTGAAAAACTCACCAAATCGATAAGGAACACTGAAACATTATTGACCAAGAGGTAGATCACACACATACAAAATGTATAAAAATGAATCATTTTCCTTGATGCCATAAAACTATTTAGAAATCAGTAATAAAGGTGATTAACTCTTCTCTTTCAACATAGATACATTCACCTGGAATCCTGAAGTAAAGTAAAGCAAATAAAAATAAACAAACACCATTTTAAATCATACATGGGTCAAAGAAGAAGTACAATTATAATTGGGAATTACTTTGATTGAGCTAGACTAAAATGCAACATATCAAACTTATGGATTATAGTTAAACTGCTACATACAGCCACAATTTACGGCTTTAAATGATGCCAGAAAAGGAAACAAAAACGTGGAAATTAAGGAACTAAGCTTCTAATACAAGAAACTAGTAGAAGAACAATGGAATTATAGAAATAGAAAATTATTATGATTATTTCATTTCTGGCTAGAACTTGAAGTGAAATTCAAAAGAAGTTTAATGAGAAAAAAATGGGTATGATGAGAGACTACTGACAGAGATATTTTAAGAGGATACACACTCAGGTAGACATTACTATCTGATATTAGATAAAGTTTAATCTACACTAATTTTTAAAAAATTTTATTTGTATTTGTTATTTTTTTTATTTTAAAGATATGGGGCACTATTCAGGATTAGGTATAAAAATGGTCATTGTACAGGTAATGTTTGGACCTCCCTTTGGTCCCCACTTTGCCTGGTATGAGATCAGGTACCCTTATGGATGTTACATGCCCCCTTCCTCCCCTGGCAGTTTCTAGTTACTGCCAATCCCTTTCTTATAGTAAATGTTCAGGGTTCACTTATGAGTGAGATAATGTGGTACTCAGTTCTTCGCTTCTGTGATAAATCACTGAGTATTGTAGGCTCCAAATCCATCCGAGTTACTGCAAAGTCCATAATTTTGTTCTTCCTTATGACTGAACAATATTACATCATGTATATGTACCACATTTTAAAAATCCAGTCTAGTTTTTTGGGCAGCATGGTTGATTTTTTTCTATTGTAAATAGTGCTGTAATAAGCATGCACGTGCAGATATCTTTTTTGTAGAATGATTTGAGTTTCTTTAGGAATTTTCCCAGAATGGGTATTGCTGGGTCATATCGAAGATCAATTATCAGTTCTTTTAGGAATTGCCACACTATTTTCCAAAGAGGTTGAACTAGTTTGCATTCCCAACAAAAGTGTTAGAAGCATTCTCTTTTCTTCACATCCTTGCCAGCATCTGTTGTTGTTTGTTTTATTAATGTTGGCCATTCTTATTGGGGTTATATGGTATCTCAGTGTGGTTTTGATTTGCATTTCTCTGATGACTAATGAGGCTGAGTAATTTTTCACATGTCTGTTGGCTGCACGAATGTTTTCTTTTGAGAAGTGTCTATTCATGTCTTTTGCCCACTTTTTAATGGAGCTGTTTTTTTTCCCCCTTCGGCATGTTTGAGTTCCTTATAGACCCTGAATGTTAGGCCTTTGTCAGATATATAGTTGGCAAATATTTTTTCCATTCTATGGTCTGTCTCTCCACTGTCTTGATGGTTTATTTTGCTTTGCAGAAGCTTTTCAGTTTAATGAGGTCCCACTTGTCTCTCCTATCTCTTATGGCATGGACACTTGGGGTTTTGATCAGGAATTGGTTGCCAGTTCCAATTTCTGTAAGAGTGTCTCCTGCATTTTCTGAGATTCTTAAAGTTTGGGGTTTGACATTTAGGTCTTTGATCATTTGGAGTTGATTTTTGTAAATGGTGATAGGTAGGGGTCTTGTTTCATCCTTCTGTACATGGTCAGTTGGCTTTCCTAGCACCACTTACTGAATAGGTTCTCCTCTCCCCAGGAATTGTTGGAAGCTTAATCTACACTAATTTTCTATTTCACAATTTTAGGGTTAAGTTTCACTTTAAGTTTATCACTGAGATGGGTAAGGAGCTTTTATGTAATAGTGAAATATTTATTATAATGTTTTCAAGGACTCTTTTCTTATAACATCAACACTGAAAATGATTGTTATAAAAAATCCCCCTACATTTATTTGAGTGTTTACTGAAGAAAGCTGGTTTTACCACTTAAAGTTGTAAACTCTACTTATTATAGAAGGTTTTTTTAAAAAAATCTTTAACATTCTGATAATTTTTATGACCTTGCTGATCTAGTTCTAATTAACTAATTTAACAGATTTGTGCAGATTTTCACTAAATCAGAAAAATAGTAAAAACATTACTCATGATACATTTTCATTTCAGAATTTAAAAAATGAGAGTCTAACAGAATCACTTTAAAGCGCATTGCACCACAGCTAACATGTAATAGGAAAAAGCTGAAATGTTTTCCTCTAAGAACTGAAATAAGGATGAGCGGTCTCGTCACTCTCATTCAATATGGTACTCAAAGTCCTACCCAGAGCAGAAGCAATTAGGCAAGAGAAATAAATAAAGGACATCCTAATATGAAAGGAGGAAATCATACTGTCCCTGACTGCAGATGATATGATCTTATATATAGAAAAGCCTAAAGACGCAATTAAAAACTCTTAAAATTGAAAAATGAATTCAGTAAAGTTGCAGGATATGAAATCAAAATACATAAATCAGTAATGTTTCTATACACGAACAAAAAACTAGCTGAAAAAGAAATCAAGAAGGCAATCACATTTGTAATGGCAAGCAAAAAGCAAGCAAACAAGCCAATTAAAAAACCTAGGAATAAATTTAACCAGGGAGATGAAAGACCTCTATAAGGAAAACTACAAAACACTTATGAAAGAAATCGAAGAGTATACAAACCAATGAAAAGACATTCTGGAGAACCTATTCAGTGAATGGTGCTGTGAAAACTGGCTGACCACATGCAGAAGATTGAAACAGGACCTCTACCTATCATCATTCATAAAAATCACCTTTAAATGGATCAAAGACCTAAATGTAAAACCTCAAACCATAAGAAACTTAGAAAATGCAGGAGATATCCTTACAGAAATTGGAACTGGCAACTAATTCCTTATCAAAATCACAAGTGCCCATGCCGTAAGAGATAACATAGACAAGTAGGACCTCATCAAGCTGAAAATCTTCTGCAAAGCAAAATAAACCATCAAGAGAGTGAGGAGACAGCCCACAGAATGGGAAAAAAGTTTTGTCAACTGTATATCTGACAAAGGCCTAACATCCAGGATCTACAAGGAACTTAAACATGATGAAAGGAAAAAAACATACAGTCCCATTAAAAAGTGGACAAAAACACAAATAGATACTTCTCAAAAAAAGATATACAGGCAGGCAACAGACACATGAAAAAGTGCTCAGTCTCACTAATCATCAGAGAAATGTAAATCAAAACCACATTGAGATACCACCTAACTCCAGTAAGAATGACCATTGTTAATAAAACAAATAACAACAGATGCTGACAAGGATACAGAGAAAAACTTCTGGTGGGAATGTAAATGAGTACAACCTCTTTGAAAAATAGTGTGGCGGTTTCTAAAAGAACTAGACATTGATCTTCCATATGATCCAGCAATCCCCCTACTGGGAATATACCCGGAGGAACTCAAATCATTCTACCAAAAAGATACCTGCACATGCATGTTTGTTGAGGACTAATCACAATTGCAAAAACATGGGACCAACCATGCTGCCCATCGAAACTGGACTGGATTAAAAAAAACATGGTACATACACACAATGAAATATTACGCAGCCTTAAAAAAAGGACAAATGTATGAACTTTGCAGCAACTTGGATAGATTTAGAATCTATCATACTCAGTGATCTATCACAGGAACAAAGAAAAGAGTACCACATGTTCTCACTCATAATGTCTCCTGGACATTTACCATACTACAATAATAAAGGGATTGGTAGTAGTAGGATACTCCCAGGGTGGGTGGCGAAGGGGACAAAACATCAATAAAGGTACCTGATCTCACACCAAAGTGGCTATCAAAGGGAGGCCCAAACTTTACTGTACAACGACCACTTGTATATCTAATCCTGAATTGTACCCCATGGCTTTAAAGTAAAATTAATATAAAAAAAGATATCCCATGCTCATAGATTGTTAGAATTAATATTGTTAAAATGATAAATTATCAAAAGTTATATATAGATACAATGCAATCCGTATTAAAATACCAATGATATTCTTCACAGAAATAGAAATAAAATCTTAAAATTTGTATGTAACCACAAAAGACCCCAAATATTCAAAGCAATCCTGAGCAAAAAGAAAAAGGCTGAAGGCATCACATTATTAGACTTCAAAATATAATACAAAGTTATAGTAACCAAAACAGCAACGCACCGGTATAAAAACAAACACATAGACCAATGGAATAGAATAGATAACCCAGAAATTAATTTACGTATCTATTGCCAACTGATTTTTGACAAAGGTGCCAAGTACTCTCATTGGAGGATAGAACAGTTTCTTTAATAAATGGTGCTGAGAAAACTAAATATCCATATGCAGAAGAAGGAAACTGGACTTCCATCTTTCACTCTCTGTGAAAATCAACTCAACATGGATCAAAGAGCTAAATGTAAGACTCAAACCAATACAAGTATTAGAAAAACATAAGGGAAACATTTCAGGACGTTGGTCTGGGAAAATATTTTATGAATAAGACCTCATAAGAATAGACAACAAAAGAAAAACAAAGAAATGGAATTATATAAAATGAGAAATCTTCACAGCAAAGGAAACAATCAACAGAGTGTAAAGACAATATACAGATTGGGAGGAAATACAGCAAAGAACTCATCCAACAGAGGATAAGTATTCAAAAGATACAAGGAACTCAAATATCTAAAAAAATTTGATTAAAAATGGGCAAATGATATAAACAGACTTAAAAAAAAGACATTGAAATGGACAACAAGTATATGAAAAAAAAAGTTCAACATCACTCATCGTCAGGCAAATGCAAATCAAAACCACAATGAGGTACCATTCCTCCCCAGTTAGGATGACTTTTATCAAAAGGGCAAAACAAATAACAAATGCTATCAAGGACATAGAGAAAAGGGAACTCATACATTGTTGATAGGAATGTAAACTAGTGTAGCCAGTAGGGAGAACAATATAGGGGTTCCTCAAAAAGCTACAAATAAAACTACCAAAAACCACAAATAGAACTACCATATGACCCAGCAGTCCCACTACTGGGCATTTATCCAAAAGAAAAGAAATCAGTATATTGAAGACACATCCCCACTCCCATGTTTATTGCAGCACTTTTAACAATAGCGAAAATATGGAATCAACCCAGGTGTTCAACAACAGTTTGAATGGATAAAGAGAACATGGTTTACATACACAATGAAATACTACTCATTCATGAAAAAGAATGAAATCTTATTATTCTCAGCAACATAGATGGAACTGGAAGACATTACATTAAGTGGAATAAGCTAGGAGCAGAAAGTTAAACACCACATGTTCACACTCATGTGAAAGCTAAAAAAGTTGATCTCATAAAAGTAAAAAAGTAGAACAGAAGTTCCTATAGGCTGGGAAGTTTACAGGGAAGGGAGGATAGGGAAGAGATTTGTTAAAGGATGCAAAATAACAGCTAGGTAAGAGGAATAAATTCTAGTGTTTTAGACCACTGTAGGGTGACTATAGTTAACACTAACAAATAGTTTTAAATAGATAGAAGGACAGTTTGGAAGGTCCCCAATACAAATACTTGATAAATGTTCAAGTTAACGGATATGCTAATTACCCCGATCAGATCACTATAAACTGTATGTATTGAAACATCAATATGTAATCCATGAATATGTACAATTATTCTTTGTCAATTAAAAAACTAAAATTAAAGAATCACATTGCATAATTTAAAATTGTCTTAAGAAAGAAAACCTAAAGACAGTAGAGAGAAAGAAATAATAAGGATAACAGTAAAAATAAAAAATAACAATAAAGAGGATATATGAAACCAAAAGTTAATTATTTTGAAAGATTAATAGAACAAAAAGAATAGAGAGAGAGAGAGAGAGAGAGAGAGAGAGAGAGAGAGAGAGAGAGACCCCAAACAACGAGAGGCATGAAAAATGCACTTAGCTACATATATAACTAAAGGTTTTAAATTAAAGAATTCTAGCGACAATTTTAAACATTACACTTGAAAAATCAGAGAGCATGGATAATTATCATATAATTATATAATTACAAAGAACTGCTTCATGAAGCTATAGAAAACTGAATAGGTCTATAACGATGAACAAATGGGTTGGTAATTTAAAGCTGTCCACATAAAAACAAGACCAGCATCATGTGATGTTAGAAGTAAATTCTACCTCTTTAAAGAATTAAAAATCTCAGTCTTATACAAGTGATTCCAGAAACTAGTAAAAGAGAGAAAGCTCTCCAATTTATTTTGTGTGGCTAGTGTTACATCAGTAACAAAATCAGGCAGTGACAATAAAATAATCTTTAAAAATTAGAGAATAAAAGAATAGAGGCTGGGGGTGGTGACTCACACATGTACTTCCAGCAGTGGGAGGTGGAGGTGAAAAATTGATTAGCCTGGGCAACTTGATGACACCTCATCTCTACAATAATTTTAAAAAAAACTAGGGGTATGGTGGTGTGTGTCTATAATTCCAGCTACTTAGAAGACTGAGGCAAAAGAATCACCTGAGCCCAGCAGGTCAAGGCTGCAATAGCCCTGATCATGCCACTGTACTCCATCCTGGACAACAGAGTGAGATTCCGATTCAAAAAAAAAAAAAGAAAGAAATAAAAAGAAAAAAAAAATTAGTGACCATGTGTATATAAGAGTCCAAATAAAAAAATACATCATTAACAGTTTGAGTTTGTCCCAGAATTCAAGGGTTGCTAAATATTAGAAAACTCCATGAACACAATTTCCATATAAAGAAATTAAAAGGAAAAAACCACATGATTTTCTTAGTAGGCATAGAAAATGTATTTAGTAAAAATTGAATCTCTATCTATCTATCTATCTATCTATCTATCTATCTATCTATCTATCTATCATCTATCTATCATCATTTGTCTATTTTTGAGTTGGAGTCTCACTCTGTCGCCCAGGCTGGCATGCAGTGGCACGCTCCCAGTTACCGCAACCTTGACCTGATGGGCCCAGGCGATCCTTCTGCCTCAACCTTCCAGGTAGCTGGAACTACAGGTGCATGGACTACACCCAGCTAATTTTTTGATTTATTGGATAGACAAGGTCTCGCCAAGTTGCCCAAGCTAGTCTTGAACCCCTGAGTTCAGGCAATCCTCTGCCCCCCCCCACCAAAGTGCTGGGATTACAGACTGAACAACTGCACCTAGCCTGAAACCCATTTATAATGAAACCTTCTGATAAACAAGAAAAAAGAACTATATTCTTAATCTGATAAAGGGAAAAATCTATCAAACACTAAAGTATATATCATACTCAATGAATGATGAGATATTGGACACATTTCATTTAAAATTGGTATGAGGCATAAATGCCTGTCATTACCTCTTTTATTCAATATTGTGCTGGATGCCCTAGCCTACACAGTAAAATAAAAAAAGGAAAAGCTATATCAGGATTACTGCTGGAGAAAAAAAAAAAAAAAAACAACACCTGTCATTACTCACAGAAAACATCATTGTCTATACACACAAAGGAACTCTACTCTGGAATCAATTTGAGACATCATTTTATAACTAATAAAGTCTAGTCAGGTAGCTGGGTATATGATTAGTGCACCAAAAAAATCCTCCACTTTTATTTTAAATATATCAATTACCATGGCCATAAAACTTAACACTATATCAAGAAATTAATCTAAAGAAAAAAAAGACTCTGAGATTTAGAAAAAATAATCAAATATTTAATTGAAAAAGATGCTTTCAAAACCCTGAACAAAAAAAAAAGCCCATTTATAAATGGAAAGTCTCAAATTATGAAGATATCAGTTTTAATTCACACTAATATATAAATTTAATGGAAGACCTATCTAAGGCACAATTTTTTTTGTTTGTTTTGCTGTGTGTATGTGGAAGTTGACTGGCTGATTAATAGTCATACGAAAGAGCAAGTTTTAAAGAATAGCCAAAGCAATTTTAAAGCAAAGAACAAGATTGGGAGAATTGCCATATCAGGCAGTTTATAATTTTATAAAGTTATAGTGATTAAAATGCAGTGGTATTGACAGGGATTAAAAAAAATAGACCAATGGAGTTGAACAAGGAACACTGAAATAGACCACAAACAAAAGAAAATGACATGTGACAGGGTATCATCAAAAATCAATGACGGAAGATATAGACTAATCAATAAGGGATGCTGAGACTATTGACTACCCTTGTGGAAAAAAAAAGATCTTTGCTTATTACCATATAAATTTCAGTTCCAAGTTTACTAAAGATCTAAATAGGAAAAATCAAGCCTTTAAAATTTTAAATAAAATATAACACTCTGTCCAGAAGACTTTCTTTAAAAGGGATACAAAGGCCGGGTGTGGTGACTCAAGCCTGTAATCCCAACACTTTGGGAGGCCGAGGCAAGAGGATTGCCTGAGCCTGTAGGTTTGAGACCAGTCTGGGCAACTTGGTGAGACCTTGTCTCTACAATAAAAATCAAAAATTTAGCCGGGCGTGGTAGCCTGCGCTTGTAGTTCTGGCTACTTGGAAGGCTGAAGCTGAAGAATCGCTGGAGCCTAGCAGATCAACGCTGGGGTGGCCTAAGTGTGCCACTGCACTTCAGCCTGGGTGATGGAGTGAGACTCCAACTCAAAAAAAAAACAAAAACAAAAAACAAAAAACACCAAAAACACAACAAACAAACAAGCCAAAAAAAGGACACAAAAACTGTGCAGTAAAACTGAAAAGTTGATGTATTTGACTACATGAAACTTACAACTTCTGTGAAACAAAGATACACAAACTGAGTTATAGTTTAAGTTATAGACTAGAGAAAGATCTTTGCAATGCATATAAATAAGTCCATAAAGAAGTTTACAAAATAATAAGAGAAATACAAACGACTCAATAGAAAAATTGGCAAAAGATATATACAGGCAATTTATAAAAGAGAAAATGCAAATGGTTAATAAACATACGAAAAGATGCTTGACTTCACAAGTAATCAAGAAAATGCAAATTTAAGCAATGATTTGATACCATTATCTACCATCATACAGGCAAATACTGAAAAGAAAATCTCCCAGTAACAGTGCTGGCGAGGCAGTGGAACATTAAGATATTTTCTACACTCTTGATGGAAGGGTAATTTGTTACAAATGCTTTCAAGAGTCATTTGGCAATATGTAGTAAAGTTGAATATACAAAAGCTCTTGGACCCAGACATTCCATGCCTCTCTCTCTGCCATGTGTGTATCTAAAGAGAGATTAATCTCTGCAGTATCATTACTAATAACAAAAAACTGGAAACACCTTAAACAGGATCATGAGTGAATATTAATATCCAGTGGTATATTGATACAATTGATATATGTGGTATATGGATATAATACACTGTGGTATAAGGAGGAGAGAAGGGGTAAACTGACTACAGCTACATAAATCCCCAAAACATAATGTTGAGAACAAAAAAACCAAGAAGTTGGTGAGATATATCAATGATCAGTGTGATATGATTTTTATGGAGGTTAACAATATGTAAAATAATCCAGTATATTATTTTGTACTAATCATGTCTTTTTATTCTGTGATTTTGATGCTTTGCTGATCCTGGAAGGACTGCCCCTGCCAGGGCAATCTAATTCCTAGCAATAGCAAACAAATGGCCTGTGAGCGTGCCTTTCATAAGCGAACCAATTAATCCAGAGTCCACACCCCCAGCCATCCTCTTTACAGGGTTCTTACACTCTGGGTCACTACTCCCCTGCCCCAATCACACCAGGGACAGGTATCAGACAACTAGGGATAGCCCCTAAACCCTAGAGTCTGCTGAAATTATTCAAATGAGGCAATCTCAGCCTGTTTAACCTCTCACCTGTTCCTGTGGCAACCACCATAAAGGTTATTGCCTGCATTTCCCCCTTGCTTCCTCTGTCTTCTTATTGACTCTGGTACTTCCTTGTGTCCCTTCTACCCTAGGTTGCAGTCCCTTTTCCTTGGGATCTGTGAGCATAACAAATTGTGTTTTCATTGTCAGTCGTCCCTGATCTGTTGGCCTTCTCATCATACCTGAATAATAATAAGGCCTATATTTTAATACATGTTTAGAGATGTATATATATTTATTAAAAGGAAAATAAACTCTGGGAATGATCAACACCAAAATCAGCATAGTTTCCTCTGTGACAAGAAGAAAAGGAAAACAACTATGTCTAAAATATATCACATTAAAAAAATAATAACTAAACATTTATGACCAAATGCTAAGACTTGGCAAAGCTGAGAGGTGTCTTATGGGTGTTTAGTATATTATTCTTTATACACCATGTTTGAAATTTTCCATAATTAATTTTTCAAGATTGAAATTTCCACCAGGCCACATTATTAATTTCTTTCTTTCTTTCTTTCTTTTTTTTTAAACAGAGTTGTCTAAAAGTATCATCACACCATTCTTGTCAGAGGACACCTTTATTCCATTCTGTAGGGGACATAAAGTGCCTGAATGATTTCCATAAAGATACAACAATTCACCAAGATGACTCTAAATTTTTTTTTCTTCACTATATTGCAAGTTACTCAATGTCTCTTCCATGATAAATGGGGTGGGTGAGATTTATACTTTCTTCCTTGAAACTGAGAAGCTTTAGGATTCCCTGGAACTGTCTCTGTTAAAAACATTTCACATCTTGGGCAATTCATTCACCCTTGGCCAAATTTAATTTCCCTTTCTGGCTTAAAGCAGAATGGTTTAAAAGATTCCATAAAAAGCTTTCTGGCAGTCTGGAAAACAGCCAATATTCTTTTTGAGGAAGTTGCCTTTTTATGATGGCCCAAGTGTAAATGACACTGGGTTCTGTGTTCTTTGAATTTCACACAAGTTTAAAAATTAAAGCGAGAACAGCTTGGCAAAGGATATACAGAAAAGCAATTGATTATCTTTCTGACCTCAAACTGCCAAGAGTTTTTGTGCTTCACAAGCTTTAGGTCAAACTTTTACCCCATTTAACTTCCTGGGAATATATTTAGGAAAACGATACAAAGAGGTAGATTGAACTAAATAAGCAAATCATCCAGAAACAGAGTCTATATAACTAGAAATGGCTTTTTACCATGACTCAGCAGATGACTACCCCTTTAGAATCATTTGCATTTCCCATGTTGTTACACACGGGTTTAGGTGGGGGCAGGGAATAGCAGTCATTATGTAGGAAGGGGTGGCTTCCATATATAATTTGACCTTGAATTGAACATAAAAAAATCTTTTCTACATTTTGGCATCAGTCCTAACTACCCAGAACAATAAAATAGATACAAGTGTCCCATATCTTCATGTGAGGTGCGGGGTGACTATAAAATATAGAGAAATTGGTTCAGTCTGCATTACCCCGTCACCCAGCTTCGTTCTATATATGTACATGTAAACAGTTCACTGGGGATCGCACAATAGTTTTGATGTTTGTTCCCATCAAATCTCATGTTAAAATTAGATTCCCAGTTGTTGGAGGTGGGGCCTAATGGGAGGTGTTTAGGTCATGGGACTGAATACCTAATGCATGAATTAATGCTGTTCCTAGGGGTGGGATTGTGAGTGAGTCTCACTCTATTCTCCCAAACTGGTTGTTGTAAAGAGTCCAGCACTTCCTCCCTCTTTCATGCTTTCTTTCTCATCATGTGATGACTCCACCTGTTAATTCCACTTCATCTTCGGCTATAGTGGAAGCAACCTGAGGCCCTCACTAGGTGCAGATGCCAAATTATGAATTTTTCAACTATCAGAAACATGAGTTAAATTTTTTTGTCTTTATTAATTACCCAGCTTTAGATATTCTTTTATAACAACACGAAATGGACTAAGAGAGGTTGCAAAATCTCACAGTGAGGAGTTCTTGGGAGAAGTGTTTCAGTGTTCTCTGCATCCCTCTTCCACAGTATAGAAGGGATGGGTTTCCTTCATCTTAAGCCACATGTGAGAGGCATTGGGAGAACTAATTAAAGGGGTTGGTATGCATTTCCTGAAGTTTGGGGAGTGCAGTACTGGAACATGACTCAGGTCTGACCTTTAAAGGTGAGAAGTGGCCAGTTGCCTTGGGAGAGGTTCATGGACAATTATAGGTCCATGGACAATGGGGAGAAAGTGTGCATTTCCCCATGAGCCAGACCTGGACCCAGCAGAAGGGAGCTGAGCTGTTCATTCTGAGAAAAGTGGACTTGCCTATATAGTGAACTGACACAAGAGAGGCTATGTGGAACTGACTGACTGCTGGAAGCTGGTAGAAGGAGGTATTGCTCTTTCCAGGGGTTACAGATAAAGGGAGGTCTCCAGTGTGAGAAATCCTGATGAGCTCACAGGAACTCTCATGCGAAGTGGTATCTGCCACACCCAGGGGCCCAAGCCAGATGCCCGGTGCACCACTATTGTTAAACCCAGTTCCTTTCCCTTCAATCTTTCTCCCTTCTGGTTCCAAACCAGGTGGGACCAGAAACAACAGCAACTGGAAGAGGAGGTAGAATGGGGAAGAAAAAAGAAATTCCTTCTTCCTTACCAGTTGTGGGTTTCCAAACCTGAAGTGAGCATGCAATGGCATAGAGAAATTTAAAATAGGATGCAAGAGTGGGGTTTTGGACTTTTACTACATTTATGAGACCGAAACAGCTATTGAGCCTGCCCATAAATTCATCTGGAGTGTGAAAAAAAATGAGTCAACAGAGTGAGTTTGCCTACACCATGATCAATATGCTTTGGTTTTTGTGTTGGTGAAAATCTTCTCCAAGTCTTCCTTTGTAAAGCTTTATCTGTGGGAGATAAAGTTTTATGAACTGAAATGGGAGAAGAAATGAAAAGAAATGGAAAACATTCTTATTCCTATTTCGCTCCCTCTTATTTGGCTCTTACTGCCCGAGCTATTGATGAGCAATTTTTAGGGGTGAGAGGGCAATTTGACCCTACCTTTTGGCACAGTTTAAGATAGCCAAGAAAAACCAGGCTCGGTGGCTCAGCCTGTAATCCCGTGCCTTTGGGAGGTTGAGGTGAGTGGATTGCCTGAGCCCGTGGGTTCGAGACCCGCCTGGGCAGCGAGATCTCATCTCTACAATAAATCAAAAAATCAGCCGGGCGTGGTACTGCATGCCTGTAATTCCGGCTATTTGGAAGGCTGAGGCGGAAGGATCGCTGGAGCCCAGCAGGTGAGGCTGCCGTGGCTGGGAGCGGCCACTGCACTCCAGTCTGGATCCCATTGTCTAGATAAGTCTCCATTAGGCTATTTATTCAGCTGAATGTCCAGATAACCTGTCTCATGTAGACATTGCTTCAGGCCATTGTGTCACTCAACTCACAATGCAGGGTGTTTTGCTGAAGAAAGAAAGTTTATGTTTACAAGATAGGAATGCAGGAGGCAGGTACCTCTTTCAGCCTTGCTCCAATCACACCCCATTGTCCCTTGAGTCTCCATGACTTCCCCTCAACAACCTTTCCTGAGTGGTGATTCTTCATTTTTATTGTCTCCCAGTGAACAAGTGCTTTCTAATAGCTGTTTTGAATCTGCTTTCCTTTTATTTCCATTTATGTCCCCTTATCTCAACATCTGTGCTGGGCTGATGAAAGGGATGTAGAGACTACTGTTTGCTGTATATCACTCCTGACTTTATCTCTTCCTCAGTACAAACTTTACATCAAGGTTGTGGAGACTTTTCTTCCTGACTCCCCCCTCCCTTGCTTGCATTGTCTGGTTATGGAATTGCTCTCTTTACCACATTTGATCACCTGTTCACAGTTTGTCTTCTTACCCGAATCTGATACCTGATTTATAACTCATTTATATGTGAATGCTCTGGATGAAGAAGCCATGTAGTGAAAAGAAAAGATCACTAGGGTCAAAAATTAGAAGACTGAGCTTTATTCTTGCTCCGCTACAAGATACATAAGTGACTGGGCAGAGTCAAGTCCCATTTGTAAACTGCAGGGATTGGACCAGATGACCTCTAAGAACCTATAAGATACATTTTACAATGTGGTTAAATAGTGGAATCCTCTTCAAGTGCTCTCTTGTTTCAGCTTTATTCTATTTAAAGAAATAGAAGTAGTTTTGTGCTAAGTACTCAAAACAGAAGGAAGCCCATCTTCTTTTTTTTTTAGTCAAGGTCAACATCTCTTGACCTTCTTTCCCATTTATCTGCCACCACCCAGGACAGACCTTCATCCCCTCATGTCTGCAGACTTGACTGTGACCTAATAACAGGTCCTCTTTCTCTGGTCTCTACTGTCCAATCTTATCTCACATGATCAGAGTGCTCCTTCTAAACACTGTCTTATCTCACATGATCAGAGTGCTCCTTCTAAACACTGCTTGCCATGACAGTCTCCCACTGAAAAGCAAGACAAAACAAAAGTCAACAAAAATTAAAAACATACAAAGCCTCTGAAATTGTGCACCATTGCCTCTAGAACTCTTAACTTATTGGTCATTTACTTGAGGCACTTCACAATCTGCCTATACTTTCTTTTCAACTAAAAGTTCTATTACTTCCTGAATATAAACTCAAATCTAGTCAGGCTCTCATGATTTATTGGCTTGTGTTATATTTGTACTAAAATCCCAACCTTCCTAAGTATGTGGGATCATTCCAGTAGGAACATGCCTGGATTCCAAAGCCTTGTCACAGTGCTTTACATATTTCAGGAACTAATAAATATTAGAAGATGCGGGATGATGTTTATACTGACAATTGCTCTAAGCTTAAGGCATTTGAGCATCTCATAAGCTAAGCCACAAAAATTTTTAGGCCTTTTAAAGTAATTCCAACCATACAAACCAGTTTTGTTCAAAACAGCACCTAGAGCATATATTAATTATGGAAAAGGAATCTATCTTTCAAAAAGTGTGATACAGACTTGGTAAAAAATATATAGAAAGAATTTCTTAGAATATAAGAGAACAATTGATATAAAGTAGAAACTGCGAATTATTGGCCCATGAATATAATCTAGCTCAAGACATTTTTTTCCCAGCTCATACAGTACTTTAAAAATTTGAATTGGCTGCCAGTACTTCAAATTGTAAGAGTTGATCTAAAATCTCAAATTTATGGCAGAAACTTATGAAGATACTGTGCAACACTGGGCTACATTCTCACATAATCACTACTGGCTACAGTTAAGTGATGGGTGATGCCTAAGATGTGGCATTAAATTGCCAGTTGGTTAGAGTCCTGACTAGCTTCTTCTGAGTTTTGGATTTCTGGTACCTGAAAAGATACAATCTGAATGGGCTTGAACCCTTTAGAATCTCAACCCTGGCTGCACTTCATAATCACCTGGGGGAGATTTTAAATATTGTGGATGCCTGAGCCTCTCCTCAGGAGATCTGTGTGCCATCAGGCATTCTTATTTTAAAATTTCTCAGGTGATTTTCATGCATAGCCAAGGTTGAGAACACCGTCTTTAGAGCTTCTTTAGAGCAAGCTCCTCTGACCAGTAGTTAGGGACTTTGCAACCCACTTTGGACATGATGGCAGAGGTTTTTTACAAAGTTACTCCTAATCGAAACCTCTCTCCTAACAGTGTGTGGTTAAAGCACAATCTAAGCAGTTGCTTATAAACTGAGGGGGATGGGAAACCATCCATTAACACATAGCTGTGATTCACTGAAATAGCAACACAAAGAAAGAGAATATGTACACATTCCTATGGACATCTTCTTCTTTAATCAATGGAGCTCAGATTTTTTTTTTTGGTAACTGCTACTGGATTAGGTGGAAAGGACTCTTCTACCTCAGATGTACAGTGTAGTGAATAAGAGTAGATTATATAATAGCAAAGAAGGAGAGTATTGAATGGAAATGAGATAAGTAATTTAGAGGGGAATTCAGGATACAGAACCAGAGCAGATCGAAAGAGTCAAACAGCATCCAATTGTTCTTTAGATAAATATTTAATGTATTCCTATTCATATGTCTGACACTGTTCTAGGCCCTGAGGACACAATAGGAAAAAAAGACAAAGTATCTGCCTTAATGAACTTATGTTCTAGCCAGGGAAATAAGCAGCATGAAGTATTTTTTAAAAAGTATAATCAGAGGGCAATTACTTGGAACAACAAGAGGGTCAATTACGTATAAAGTAACAGGGATAAAAAAGAAAAGTTCATTCTTTTACAAACCACAACATATGCATGGATAGATAGATGAATGGATGAAGAGGGAGAGGGAGGTGGGGAAGGAGGAAGGTACACATGCGTAGTTATTCACTTACAAATTATTTTTGAACACCTACTAGATGATACAAATTATTTAAGATTCTTGGGTAAACAGTGGAGAGTAAGACATGTTTTCTTCCCCACAAATTCTATTGTGAGATAGTTGTATGCAATCTAATAATAGTATAGCCGGGCTTGGTGGCTCAGCCTGTAATCCCGCGCCTTTGGGAGGCTGAGGTGAGTGGATTGCCTGAGCCCACGGGTTCGAGACCCGCCTGGGCAGCGAGACCTCATCTCTACAATAAATCAAAAAATCAGCCTGGCATGGTAGCGCATGCCTGTAATTCCAGCTACTTGGAAGGCTGAGGCAGAAGGATCGCCGGAGCCCAGCAGGTCGAGGCTGCGGTGGCCAGGAGCGGCCACTGCACTCCAGTCTGGGCGACAGAGTTAGACTCCAACTCAAAATAATAATAATAATAATAAATAATAATAATAATGATAGTATAAAGAATGTGGTGACGATGGCAATGGTGGCATTTAGGGCTTGCTATGTCAGGCACTGTGCTACATATTTCACCTCCATTAAATGAAGGGGGACTACCAAAAATCCAGAATTTATTAAAAAATTGTGTATTTATGCTTACATGTTTAAACTCAGTCACCTTGAAAGTACTCTCTGTTTGATGCTCTACACCTAAGATACTTTTTCCACTGCTCAGAACAGCTTTTGAGCTCATCAGTTTGATGCTGTTTGGTGTTTGTGCCGATTTTTGTTTTACCTCTTCCACGTCAGCAAAACGTTTTCCACTGAGGACTTTTTTCATCTGGGGAAACAGAAATAGTTGCTCGGAGCAAGATCGGGTAAATGGGGATGGGGGAGGGAGGATCATGTCATTTTTGGGTCAAAAACTGCTGAACTCAGCATAGTGTGGGCAGGTTGTTCATGTAAATCACCTACCATGAAATGGGCAAAAGTGTTGAAGGAATTTCCAAACAAAAAAAATTCACTGAAGCTGAACAATGCTAGCTGGTACACTGAAGTGGACCCTTACCCAGTGGAGAAAGCCTGTATTACAAGGGGCCCACCCTCCAAAAATTAATTCTTTTGTGGGGGAATCTCACCCATACAATATAAACATCAAAACCACCTTGTGAAGTAGGTAACTATACTTGTGTCAACTTATAAATGAGGGCATTGAGATAAGAATTTATTAGTAACTTGATCAAGGACACATCTAAAAGGGGGCAGATCTAGTTAACAAACCCACATCTAGTCGCAAAGTACATGTTCAGAAGCTTGTGTATATATGTGGTGCAGGGAGATAAGAGAATGATACCCAGGGTTGGTAACGTCTTGATGAGGGCAAGTGCAATGAATGACAACAAAAACAGTTCTGGAGCTTAGATGTTCTCTTTAAAAAGCAGGACCAGGTAAGCTGGTTTAGGGAAAAAAAAAAAAGAAAAAAAGACAACAGTCATCTGAGATAGTGCTGGAAATTTGAAGAAACACAAAGATGCTCCAAGGAGGTGAAAGGAGAAATTTTACTAGAAATTCCTCTGGGGAACACTGTTATCAAATTAATTCAGAATTGAGTTTTTGTTACTCTAGATTCTACACATTGGTCTGGTTAGAATTTAGGGTTGCCCTTACTTTTACTCTGTCAGAGTGAATAACCGGAACTTCACGTTAATGACTCACTGTAGTCTCAGACACTATGTGATAGATGGCATCTAAAGCAGTTCTCTTGGTTCCCTTTTGAATGTCAACCTGATTTAACTGTGATTTTTATTGACAACATTTAACTCAAGATGCAATAATGAAAGACGACTGTCACATAAAGGTCAGTTTAGGGTACTTCGGCTCACATATAGGAGGATTAACTAGGGATAAACTTCCTTCTGGAATCTATGAACTCCAGCTGACTGACAATCACCAAAAATGAATCCACAAGGAAAGCTGATCACTGTTCCATGAACCAAAGATAAATTTAGGTCTTTCATAATGCACTTAAAACTAATTTCCGTTTTCTATTTAAAAGTTTCACACATTTAATCAGAAAGCATATGCGTTGAATAATTATCTTTTACTGACTGTGTAAAATGCAAATGTCGAACATTCAAATGAACTCTGTTAGAAACAAGAACAAATGTATAAAACTATTTATAATAGATTCAGAAGAAAGTGAACAAGACTTAGTGCTCAGAATGCAACCCTGCACTCAAATTCACTTCTAAGATAATAAATGTTATTTATTATATAATTTTGAAGAGTTATTTATTTAATTATTTAATGTTTGTGGTGATAACCTGATGATAACTATACCTATTCTGTAAGAGCAACATGTATTTTGACAAAGGGGAAATTTTTTTGAAGAATTTAATTTCCTCTATGGAGATGGAAAGAAAGCATTTTTAAAGCACTATTTATTTTAAATATGGACCAGAGATTTCTCTAGAAATCAAGATAAATAACTGCTTTGCATCAGAGGAACATAAAATAGTATCAAACACGCATTCTT
This sequence comes from Carlito syrichta, assembly GCF_000164805.1. Taxonomy (NCBI): domain Eukaryota; kingdom Metazoa; phylum Chordata; class Mammalia; order Primates; family Tarsiidae; genus Carlito; species Carlito syrichta. The sequence goes on from NW_007250817.1 coordinate 30,035, forward strand.
TCTCTAGATACCAACCATTAGCCCAGAGCAGGTCCTGAATAAATAGCACACATGTTGAAATAGAGGAAAAGCAATGTTTGTCTTTTATAATACTTAATTGGTAAAAATAAATAGCAATGGTCAACAGAAACACAAAGACTCTTCATTAAACAATACTGAAATGTATAAATGGTCATCCCTAGAGTAACCGTGTGTGACATCATCCCTGCTGCAGTGAGACTATAGTATTAATATCGTCCATTTAACAAAGAGCGTGTCTTTAATTTCCAGAAGACAAGAATATATTTCATGTTATGCTAAGAATGAGGTTGTATCTTGATTTTTGACATTTCCTAATTTGACAGCAGCCATTGGTCTAAGAAATAAAAGATACCGTAAAAAAGTGTTTTTTCACCAACGTAAGTCTGAAACATGGTAGAGAAAAACTGAGTCACTGCTGGTGGGGATGCACATTTGCATAGTCTCCACAAGGCTTTTCTAATTCTGAACTGTGCAAATCAAGCAGATTCTAGTTAGTGGGGACATTGGTCATTTGAAAGGGGCTTAGCTTTGGCTAAGAGGAAGAAAGAGCAAGGAAATGAACTGACATTTATTGAAGACCTGCTATACCCAGTTGTTGTTCAAGGCTATTTGCAACATGATCTTGTTTTATTTCTCACTGTAGTGCAACATAGCAAGTTTGTTTTTTAAAAATAACATACAGTAAAAGTTTGCGTGTGTGTGTAAGTTTGAACCCATACATACATTCATGTTATCACCACAATCAGGACAGAACAGCTCCATCATCACAGATCTCCCTTGTGCTGTCTGTCCCTCTACTTTTAACGCCTGGTTAAAGAATAATCTGTTCTTTATTACTATACTTTTGCCTTTTCTAAAATGTTATATAAATGATATTATACAGTATATAACCTTTGAAGCTGGCTTCTTTCAGTTCATTTGAGACTCATCTATTTTGTTGTATAGGTCAGTAGTTCGTTCTTTTTTTATTGCTGAGTAGTATTCCATTGTGTGGAAATACCACAATTTGTTTACCCATTCACCTGTTGAAGAACATTGGGTTGCTCCTATTTTGGGGCAATTATGTATAGAACTGCTATAAACACTTATGTGCAGGTTTTTTGTATGAATATAATTTTTCATCAATACCTAGGAGATATCTGGCATGTGGTCAAGGTAAGTTTTATTGTATAAAAACTTGCAAAATTGTTTTCCTGAGCAGCTGTATTATATTGAATTTTCACTAGCTTTTTATGAGTGTTCCAGTTGCTAGCATGCGATACTGTCAGTTTTGTTTTTGTTTTTAGCTGATCTCATAGCTGTATAGTTTTATTACATTGTAGTGTTAATTAATTTCTTCATGGCTATTGATATTGGACATCTTCTTATGTGTTTATTTGTAACTCATATCTTTTATGGTGCAGTGTCTGTTAAAGTACTTTTCCTGTTTTTTTTAAAAAAACCCTTTTTTTCCTGTTTAATTTGATAAATCTTTATATGTTCTGGATACACATCCTTTCTTATATATAGTGTTTACAGATATTTTCCCCCAATTTGTCTTTTATTCTCTTGCCAGTAGCTTAATTTAATTTTGATGAATTCTAACTTATCAATTTTCTTTCTGGATTGTGGTTTTGATGTTATATTTAGAAACTGCCTAACTCTAGGTTATGGAGATTTTCTCCAATGTTTTCTCTTAAAAGTTTTATAGCTTTATGTTTTACATTTAGATTTATGATCCATTTTGGGTAAATTTTTGTATAAGGTTTGAAATTTAGGTTATTTTTTTTTGTATAAGCTCCAAAACCATTTGTCTAGAAAGACTATCTTTTGGCTAATGAATTATATCATATTTTGTCAAAAATGAATGTTTTAACTGTGTGTCTATTCTGTTAATTGATCTATGTCTCTCCTTTTGCCAATGCTATATTTTCTTGATTATTATATTTTATAGTAAGTTGTAAAATTGACTAATGTGAGTTCTCTGACTTTGCTCTTCTTTGTTAAAATTGTTTTGAACATTTTAATCCCTTTGTCTTTCCATATACATTTTAGAATCAACTGATTTGTATCTACAAAAAATCCTGCTAGGATTTTGTTTGGAATTGTGTAAACCTACAAATCTATTTGGGGAGAATTAACATCTTAACTACAGTGAATTTTCCAACTATGAACACAGAACAGTATGGCTCTCCATTTACTCAGTCTTTAATTTCTTTTTTAACAAGGTGTTTTGTAGCTTTCAAGATACTGATTCTGCATCTGTCTTATTAGGTTTATACCCAAGTATTTTCATGTTTTTGAGCAACTATAAATTGTATTCCATGCTTTTTGTTTCTAATTGTTCATTGTTAACTTAGAAGTAGAATGCTTACAGGTTGAATTTGCATCCTCATTCACTTTATAGTTCTAGGAGGATTTTCTTGGAGATTGCATGGATCTTCTATATAGACAATCATGAAACTTATAAGTACAGGCAATTTTCTTTCTGTTTTCCAAGTCTGGGTGATTTTATTCATCTTTCCTGCTCTATTACACTAGCTAGGACTTTTGGTGCTATGCTAAACAGAAGTGGTAAAGCGAACATTCTAGCTTTACTTTTGATCTCAGAGGGAAAGCTTTTCATCTTTCATGACTAAGTATGGTGTTAGTGGTAGGAAAGTATCCTTCTATTTCTAGTTTGCTGAGTATTTAATCATGAATAGATATTGGATTATTTTCAATTTTTAAATTTTAATTAATATAGTCTTGTTTTTCTTTTTTGGTCTTTTAACTCAAGTCTATGGATTGCATTGCTTGATTTTTGAAAATCAAAACAATCTTACATTTTTGGAGTAAAACCCACTTGGCCATTGTGCATAATTCTTATTTTATATTGCTGGATTTGATTTGCTAGTATGCTAGTATGTATCAATGATTTTTCGTCTGTGGGTATTTGTCCATAGTTTTTGTTGTTGCTGTTGTACTGTTCCTGTCTAGCTTTGATATTAGAGTTATGTTGGCTTTATTAAATGAGTTGGAAGATGTTAATTATTTAGTTGGCTGATAATGTTCATTCTTCCATGTCTTTGCTGATTTTTTGTCTACTTGTTCTCGTATTTGCTGAGAGTATTAAGACCTCTAAGAATAGATGTAGATTTGTCCATTCCTCATTTTAGTTGTATTAGTTGTATACTGAAGCAATGCGGTTAGGTGCTTAACATTTAAATTGTTAAGTCTTCTTGACCTTTTGCCATTCTGCAAAGCATCTCTTTATTTATGGTAATTTTCCTTGCTCTGAAGTTTATGTTATCTGATATTAATATAACTACTCCAGCTTTCTTTTAAATTGTGCTTGTATAATCTATTTTTTAATCCTTTTATTTTCAACCTTTCAAAAACATTATATTTAAGGTGGATTTATTTGAGGTAGCACACAGTTGAATAGCTGATTTAATTGATGTGTTCAAATAATGTACACATAGTTATAAATATGTTTAAATTTTGGTGTGCCACTTTTTAATTTGTTTCATTTGTTTTCTCTATTTACCTTTGCTATACTCTTCCCCACCCCCTTTGGATTATTTAAAAAAAAATTCAAATTGTATTTGACTACATAGCTTTGCATACATTTCAAGTAGTTGCTCTAGGGATTAAAATTTCAGAATCCACTTAGAATTAATATTTTATGATTTCAATAGTAATACAGAAAACTTGCCACCACATAGTCCCTTTAAGTTTCTTTCTTCATGTTGTAATTTTCATATGCATTTCATTTGCAAACGTTGAAAATCCTGTTAAATAAAGTTATAATTTTTGCTTTCAATATATATATGTATATATAATATACACACATATATAATATCTATAAATAATTTAAGGTGAGAGAAGAATAGCCTATTATATTTACCCAGATATTATAGACATCTAACCATTTCTGTTGTTTTTCCTATATTATTAATGTTCTCTTTCCTTTTAGTATGATTTTCCTTCCATCTGGTTAACTCTCTTCAGGATTTCTCTGGGAACAAATTCTTAGTTTTCTTTCTTCTAAAAAATGTCTTATTTCATCTGTATCCTTGAAGGCTATTTTCTCAGGACATAGAATTCTAAGTTGAAAGATCTTTTCTTTTAGACCTTTAAAATATTTTCTATGAATGAGAACAGAAACACAACATACTAACAGGATGCAGTGAAAGTAGTGCTTAGAAAGAAATCTATAGCTATAAATGCCTAACTAGGTGAAGTGGGTACCAAAATGAGGCCCCAACTTTACCTGTACAATGACAGTTCGTATACCTAACACTGAATTGTACCCATCTTTAAAATAAAAACTTTTTAAAAAGATATATTTCCAGTAAATGACCTAAACTTTCACCTTTAGAAATTAGAGAGCCGGGCCTGGTGGCTCAGCCTGTAATCCCGCGCCTTTGGGAGGCTGAGGTGAGTGGATTGCCTGAGCCCGCGGGTTCGAGACCCGCCTGGGCAGCGAGACCTCATTTCCACAATAAATCAAAAAATCAGCCAGGCGTGGTAGCGCATGCCTGTAATTCCGGCTACTCGGAAGGCTGAGGCGGAAGGATCGCCAGAGCCCAGCAGGTCAAGGCTGTGGTGGCCAGAAGCAGCCACTGCACTCCAGTCTGGGTGACAGAGTGAGACTCTGACTCAAAAAAAAAAAGAAATTAGAGAAACTGGAGAAAGAATAAATATTAGAGGAGAAATAAATATAATAGAGAATTTAAAGACAGAAAAAAAACCCACAAAAGGTTATTCTTCAAGAAAATCCATACAATTTGACAAAACTTTAACTAGACTGACTAAAAAGAAAAGATAGGAGATTCAAATTATTAAATCAGGAATAAAAGATGGAGTATTACTCCTTAGAGCACAAAATGGATTATAAGTGAATACTATGAGTCTTATATGCCAACAAATTAAATAATCTAGATGAAATGGACATATTCCTAGAAAGACACAAATGGAAGAAATAGAAAATCTGTATAGACTTCTAATAAATAAAGAAATGGAATTAGTAATTAAAAAAATGAAGAAAAGTCCATAACTCATGACTCCACTCAGAATTCTACCAAATGTTTAAAGAAAAATTAACACAAATCTTTCACAAGAACTTCTAAAATGTAGAAGAGTTGAATAGTTCCCAACTCATTCTATGAAACAAGTATTACTTTGATACCAAAATCTGACAAAGACATTGCAATAAAAGAAAACCAAATTCAGCAACAATAGGACTATACACCATGATTCATGGAATTTATCCAAAAATGAAAGGTTGGTTTACCATGTGAATATCAATCAATGTCTATACCATATTAATAATATAAAGATAAAGTGATATTATTTCAATAGATGCTGAAATAGCAATTGGAACAATTCCACATTTTTTCATGATAAAATATACTCAACAAATTAGAAATAAAAGCACACTGTTTGTGAAAGAGCATCTATAAAAATCCTACAGCTAATAGCATACTTAATGATGCAAGACTGAAAGCTTTCCCCTTAAGATTAGGAACAAGATAAGGATGCCTATTCTTACAATTTCAGTTCAACATTGTACTGGAAGCTTTAGTCAGAACGATTGGGACACATATGAAACAAAACAAAAGGCATGGAGATTGAAAAAGAAAACATAAAATGATCTCTATATGTGAATAATATAATCTTGAATACAGAAAATTCTACCCTTTCCCCACTCAATACTAGTAGAGCTAATAAATGAGCTCAGCAAGGCTGTAGAGTGTAAGATCAACACACAAACACCTATTCTAAACACTTGCAATAAACAATTAGAAATGAACACAAAAAAGTAGTTCCATTTTACAATAGAATGAGAAAGAATAAAATACTTAAGAATAAATTTCACAAAATTGGTGTTAAACTTATACTCTAAATCAAAAACTATATATAGAACATTGTTGCACAAATTAAAGAAGGCTTAAATAAATGGAAAGGCATCATTTTTGGGGGAGTGGAAGATTTAATTATTGTTAAGATTGTGCAATACACCCCAAATTAATCTACTGTTTCACTGCAATTTCTATTTAAATCCTGGTTACCTCTTTTTGAGGAAATGGACAGGCTGATTTTAGAATTCACACAGAAATGAAGTGACTCATAATAGTCAAAATAATTTTGAAAAAGAACAAAGTTGGAGGAATCATACTTCCTAATTTCAAAATTTATTACAGAGCAACGGTACCAAAGATCTTGTAGTACTGGCACAAGGATAAACATACAAGCCAATGGAATAGAATTGGGAGGCCCGAAATAAACTCATACATGTATTGGCAAGTGATTTTTGACGAGGGTGACAAGACATTTTAACAGAGTGAATAATAGTCGTTTCAGTAAATGTCACTGAGACGACTCAATAGGCACATTCAAAAGAAGGAACCTCACAGCATTTACAAAAATTAACTTGGTCGGGCTCGGTGGTTCAGCCTGTAATCCCGTGCTTTGGGAGGTCGAGGTGGGTGAATTGCCTGAGCCCGCCGGTTTGAGACCCGCCTGGGCAGCTTGGTGAGACCTCATTTCTAAAATAAATCAAAAAATTAGCCAGGCGTGGTAGCGCACACCTGTAGTTCCAGCTACTTGGAAGGCTGAGGCGGAAGGATTGCCGGAGCCCAGCAGGTCGAGGCTGCGGTGGCCCGGAGCGTGCCCCTGCACTCCAGTGCGGGCCAAAGAGTAAGACTCCAACTCAAAAAGAAAAAAAAAAAATTAACTTAAAATAGTTAAAAGATCTATGTAAGAGCTAAAATTAAAACTTTTAATTTTTAATTAAGCCTCTATAACTTTGGGTTAGTAAATTGCGTCTTAAATATGATAATAAAAACATTTAATAAAAGAAAAAGTAGATAAATTAGAAACCATCAAAGTTAAAAATATTTGTGCTTTAAAAGACACCATTAAGAAAGTAAAAAGACGCCGGGCTCGGTGGCTCAGCCTGTAATCCCGCGCCTTGGGAGGCTGAGGTGAGTGGATTGCCTGAGCCCGCGGGTACGAGACCCACCTGGGCAACTTGGCGAGACCTCATCTCTACAATAAATACAAAAAAAATTAGTTGGGCGTGGTAGCGCGCGCCTGTAGTTCCAGCTACTTGGAAGGCTGAGGCGGAAGGATCACTGGAGCCCAGCAGGCCGAGGCTGCGGTGGCTGGGAGCGGCCACTGCACTCCAGTCTGGGCGACAGAGTGAGACTCCAACTCAAAAAAAAAATAAAAAAAAGAAAAGAAAAAAAAGGAAAAAAAAAGTAAGTAAAAAGACAATTCAAATAATTGGATAAAATATTTGCAAATCATATTTGATAAGGGTCTTGTATTAAGAATATTGAAGGGCAACAGATAGCAGACACTCTCATTTTATCCTGCTTGTTGTGCCCTTCACAATGTATCTTTCCTTTAATAAATCTACCTTTTCTAGTTAAAAAGAAGAATATTGAAGAACCTGTACAATACAACAACTAAAACGATAACCCAGTTTAAATATGGGCAAAAGATTTGAAAATATATTCCTCTAGTGAAGATATACAGATGGTCAAAAGACATATGAAAAGATGCTCAACACCATTAGTTAACAGGGAAATGCCAATCAAAATCACAACAAGATGCCACTTTACATTCACTAGGATGACTTTAATAAAAAAGACAGACTATAATAAGTTTTGATGAATACAAGCAGATATTAGAATGCTTTTACATTGTTAGTAGGAATGTGAAATGATAGAGTGCCTTTGGAAAATAGGTTGACAATTTCTCAAAAGTTTAAACATTAAGTTCTCATATAACCTACCAATACTACTCCTATGTATTTACTTAAGAGAATTAAAACCTACATCCTTACATAAATGTATACATGACTGTTCACAGTGGCATAATTAATGATGGTCAAAAGTAGAGAAAGCCCAAATACTCATCAATGAATGAATGAATAAACAAAATGTGGCATATTCATACAACAGAATATTATTTGGACTTAAAAAAAGAATGAAGTACTGAAAGGTGTTACAACATAGATGAATCTTGAAAACAAAATGCTAAGTGAAAAAAAAGAAAAGACAGAATGGGCCATATATTATATGATTGTATTTACATGAAATGCCCCAAATGAGAAAATAGTGACAAAAAGTAGATTAATGGCTGATAGATAGGGAAATAGGGATTAACTGCTAAATGATATGGTTGTTTTTGGAGGGGCAGAGTGATAAAAAATATTCTGGAATTAGATAGTGGAGATGGTTACAAAACCTAGTGAATGTACTAAAAATCACTGAATTGTTCACTTAAAAATAGTGAATTGTAACCGGGCTCAGTGGCTCAGCCTGTAATCCCGCGCTTTAGGAGGCCGAGGTGAGTGAATTGCCTGAGCCCGCAGGCTCGAGAGCCGCCTGGGCAAGTTGGCAAGACCTCATCTCTATAATAAATCAAAAATTAGCCAGGCATGGTAGTGCGTGCCTGTAGTTCCAGCTACTCGGAAGGCTGAGGCAGAAGGATCGCCGGAGCCCAGCAGGTCGAGGCTGCGGTGGCCGGGAGCAGCCACTGCACTCTAGTCTGGTGACAGAGTGAGACTCCAACTCAAAAAAAAAAAAAAAAGTGAATTGTATGATATGTGACTATCTTACTCCAACAAAAAACTACTACTACTGCTACTGCTGCTGCTGCTACTAAAATGTTCCATAGCATCCATGATTTCTGACGAGAAATCTACAGTCATTTGCATTTATTCTCTAGTAGTTCCCTAGTGGAGACTCTCTATAACAGCTCCAAGCCCGCATTTCCACTTGGCATTGCCCTAGCAGGGGCTTTTGGTAGTGACTCCTCTTCTGCAACAAGTCTCTGCCATGCCTCTAGGCTTTTGACGACATCCTTTGAAATTTGAGGGAAGACTGCCAAAGATTCACAGCTCAGGCTTTCTGTAAGCCTGAAGAAACCTTGGCAGCAACCATGTGGATGCTGCTAAGTTTTACAACTTGTACCTTCCAGAGCTTCAACATGAGCCATACCTGGAACTGCTTGAGCCACAACTGAGTGGTCATGAAATATTGCACTGGGGTGCCAGGAGCTTTCCAAGGCAATGAACCTGTAGAAAGCACCCTGAACCTGAAACTATTCTGCTCTCCTGTACCTCTGGCTCGTGATGGGAGATAGCCTCAAAGATATCTGATATGCCTTCAAGATCTTTCTTCCATTGTCTTAAGGAATGGCACCTGGCTTTCCTTCTATCCGTGCTGATCTCTGTAGCAAACAGTTGCTGGGTTATACCCTTGGTTTCTCTTCTGAACACACGGGCTTTCACTGTTTATATCTCTGTCAGCATTCTGATCATGACCACTTAACTAATCACTAAAATTTTCAAACTTACCCTAGTCATTTTGTCCTCTAAGTACTTAACAGAATCTAGGTTTTTTCCTAGCCTGCTTATCCAAATCCTTCTGCCCTCTATCCATTATACAGTTTCAAAGCTGCTTCCACATTTTTAGGTATTCATTAATATCAAAACCCCACTCCTGATACCAATTTCCTATCTTAATCTGTTTTTCATTGCTTATAACAGAATATCAGAAACTGGGTAATTATTTTTTAAAGAGGGTACTTATTTCATACGTTGACAGAGACTGAGAAGCTGAAGGATAAGTGGCCACACCTGGTGAGGACCTTCTTGCTGTTGGGGACTCCCCACAGAGTCCCAAGACAGCATATGGCATCACATGATAAGAGGGTAGAGCATGCTAACCCAGGTCTCTCTTCCTCTTCTTATGAAGCCATCAGTCTCACTCTCATGATAACCCGTTAATCAGTTAACCCATGAATGATTAATCTATTCATGAGGTTAGAACCCTTATGATCCAATCACCTTTTAAGTCCCCATTTCTCAGTACTGCCACAGTAGAGATTAAATTCCAGAATAAGTTTTAGAGGGGACAAATTGCAAACCATAGCAAAGCAAATGGACAAAGAAGCTAATCAAGGTCAACTAAGCATACTAGTCGGTGCAGAGGAGCCTCTATACTCCAGAACTTTTTTTTTTGGTATTACAGGACATTTGACCAGGTATATGCATTTCTGCCAATAGCGCATAGTCACTTAGGCACAGAGGAGAAGTTGAGTTGTGACAATCATCTTTCATGGGATCTTCTCCATTTGATCAATTTGCTAGGAAGGTGTGAGGACAGCACAGGAACGTAAAAATACAAGAATACCAAATGAAACAATAAAGTAGAAGTTCAGTAAGGCAGTTGCATATAAGAAAGAGAAGCCAAGAGGCATGTGACAGCATGGGAGAAAATTAGGGGATCTTGGTGAGAGTTTGGCCAGGAGGTCAAAATCAAGAAGTATGGTATTAACAAAGATGTGACAGCTGGTGGGATTGGAGGTGTGGGTCATAGAACAGACAAGTGTAGTTAAATGTTCACTATAGTAGACCAGTACTAGGTAAAAACTAGAATAAATATGTGCCTTGAGGCTGGGTGCAATGGCTTGCACCTGTAATCCCAGTACTTTGGGAGACCAAAGTGGGAAGATTGCTTGAGCCTAGGAGTTTGAGACCAGCCTAGGGAATATAGCAATACCTACTACTTGGGAGGCTGAGATAGAAAGATTGCCTGAGCCCAGTAGGGTGAAACTGTGGTGAGCTGTGATCTGCCTGGACAACAGAGTGAGACTCTGACTCAAAAAAAAAAAGAAAAGAAAGAAAGAAAAGAAAAAAAAAAGTTGTGTCTTGAAAATGAGTACTAAAGTTTAGTAACATGTAAGTCGTTAATAGAGTTATCATAGGCCAATAAATCAAGTTAGTTGTTGAGTGGATCAAATACATGGACACTGAAATCTAGGATAACATGTAATCTAGAATAGTCTGTAATCTTATATTGAGTTGTGTCTGAAGTAATATAATAGTATAGATTTATTACCTTAATTCCAACATGGAAATATTTCTATAAAAATTTCCATGACTTTCAGGATCTTTGCCACCTAAGTAGGTTGTTAGTCTTTGATGTAAAGATATAGTGGGAGAAAGTAAGAAAAGGCACACTGAAATCAGATTGTAAAAGCTTATATTCCATGTCAGTGCTGCTTGACTTTTTTCCCCATTATTGCTTCCCTAAGGAGTCTTTACAGATAGACTTTTTTCTTTAATCTTCCCCCTCTCTGCCCCTGAAATTTTAATATCATAGATAAACTGTTTATCCTTGAATGTACTGTATGTATATGTGTTCTTTATAATAATAATAAAAAAGAACTGTCTTGTCCCCCTCCTCTCCCTGTACCAACTTTTGTCTCCTTGGGAACAATATAACTAAAATGAGAAGATATATTTTAGGTAAATATTTACTTGGAAGGAAATAGGAGTCCCTGAGGATATCTAGGAAAGGACTGATACAGGAGTGTTGGTGTGACTCCACTAATAATTTCACATATCCTCTCTTCCATAGAAATTAAAGGATTATAAATAAACCTAGGCTCACATTAAAAAGTAGCTTTGGGAAATCTCTACAACAGGGTCATAAGATAAGATTTAGAAACAAAGGTAAAGCTGCTTCAGGTCGAACCATACAAGCTCCCTCTGTTTGTCTTCTCCAAAATCGAGAACTTAGGATTAGTTTTGCAGGGCCTCTTGCAAATAGATGTGAGCCTCCGCATGGACCTGAAGGCAGGAGCCAGACAGTACCTGACATTTGAGAACAAAGGGCACAATATGAGACACTGTCTCCATGGAACCAATGGTCTGCTTCTAATGACTGGCTCATCAGTAGAGTGAGGCCCTGTCCCTAAATTTTAAATTGAGGGCAAAAGCGGTGGGAAAGAGAGAAGACCAAGTCTCAAAGGTGTGTGTGTGTGTGATTCTCTTGGTCTTACTAAAATAATAATGTGGGCATAATAATAATAATAATAATGTAGGCATAAGGGTTGGGGTTTTACTACCTTGATATTACCAACCAGGCATAAGAAAGTTCACACTCATGACTCTGTGTTAAAGGAAATTTGGAACAAAGATAGATCATGTTATTGTACCCTAAGTATGGGACAACAGATGCCTTGTTTTCTTTTAGCATGACTTAGTGCCCATTGGTTTTCTCCAAAGCTCAAATGCCATGGATTGTTGTGACTTTTTTTTTTTTAATTCCCTAAAAAGACATTGAAAGAACTCACCATTATCATTGCAATTTCAACTTGTGAAAGCTCTTGGGGGAGATGATAGTATCAGTAATCACGCCAGAGAAGAGAACAGAAAAGGTCATTATCTAGCAAACTCTTACCTGGAGGAAGATTAGAGAAGATTTAATCTTTGCAAAATGCTGACCCTGGGTCCAATGACCCCTGAAAGAAAAGGGTGGTCCTTGAAGCTGTCAAGTTGCTTTTCTTCAGCTTCCCAGCAGGCTGACCAAATTAATAGTCACACCTTGTCTTTCTGGTCAGCCATTGCTATTTCCTTTCAACACAAGCAGAGAATTGTTATCTGTTGAGTAGAAACCGGTGGTGCTATAGGGAGGCTACCTGAACCAGAACTCCTTATGAAAGAGAGAAATGTGCCTTTGTTTGGTTAGAGTTCAGAACAATTCACCATGGGAAGTTGTTCCGAGAGCCGTTCTGCTTCCTTTTGTTTTATATATGTCAAGGCTTTTCCTTTAAATAGAAAAAAGGAAAAGTTTAAGAAAGGGAAAATGTTTCTGTTCATTTTTTTCTTTGTATTCTAGTCAAGCTGTAATCTTGACAGAAGCAGGTTGAGTTGCAAAATTAATAAGGGAAAAATGGTTTGCAGAAAGATATCGTGTTCCAAAGGGCATGTGGCGTGGCACGAGAAAGAGATGGGAAGATATTAGGAATGTAAAAAGACCAAAGTTGCTTTAGCTGGGTCTTTTTATTTTTTTTAATGTTTACCTCTGACTGTCATCCTCAATATAGCAGGGTAGAGAGAGAGAGAAATAGTCTACCCCACCTCAGCTGGGTAGTTCTGCTGGCTCTGCTCAGCCCTAGGGTGCAATTCTGGGGATGCGGTGTGGGAAGTGGGGGCGAGAGCATAGAACACACCTGTGGTAGAGAGGAGACCAGTCTTCTAAAAACGACTTGGGGCATGTGGAGAGTGAGAAGGACTTGGCAATCAAATGAGAATTAAAGGTAAGAAAATCTAGGTAACAGATAGAAATATCTATTTTGAATGAAATCCATAGACACTAAAACTTGGGGGGAGGGACTCAAGCTATCAATTCTTGATGGGGTGAGGACAGGGACAGTTTCATTTTGTACTTTTCAAAGAAACAGAACACAAAGCACAAAGATTGAATGTGTTTTCACCCATGTAAAATGTAATCTAATTTATCTTAATATTAGGAACAGCCTTGAAAAGCAAGAAAGGAGCCTGTATTGAAAACAAGGGGCAGGTTCTTCCTCTCTGCGTTGGTGTACTGGGAGATTGCTGCTTGTATTGGTATGTCTCCATGGTGTCCTATTGGCAAACTCTCCGCCTTCACTTTCTCTGCTACTTCCTCAGTTACTCTTGAGACTGGATTCCCCATTTCTTAAGTTCAAGCAAAAGGTGAAGATTCCAAGAAAGCTCATTTTAATTAACTTCATGCATTTGAAAGTGAAACATATCCCCTTTCGTGCTTAAAAAAACAGAAGTTGCCAATTAAACTTCAAGAATCAAAAGGATGAGAAAAAAGAAATGGAAAATACGTGAGAAAAACGACTAAAGTTTCTGCTTTTCAGAAAGACCAGGCTCTGCAAGCTGACACTCATCAGCATGTCTGTTGGTTTCCATTTCCCAAACGACCCCTTCCAGGCTCAACACTGATGCATTCAGGACAAAGCACTGCTGTCTTGGTGAGCCGTGCTCCCCTGCCAGCTGGCTGTGAGTTGCCTGACACCAGGCCACTGGGCAGACAAACAAAACTCTGGGAAGGGGTATGTCTGAATGTGGGGCTGGCTGTATCTTCCCAGTGAAATGGAAGTTGACAAACATTGACTCAGACAGAAGAGTTTCACGGCAAGTTGAGGATTCTCTCTTCACTCCCACACAGCTAGACCTTACCCTCAAAAGTAAACTGTGTGGCCTTAAGCAAATCAAGCAAATCACTTAATCCCTCTGTATCTGTTTTCTCTTCTGTAAAATGGGCATATGACAATCTGCTCAGCCTTCTAAACAGTTTTTTAGGAAGGTCAAAGGAGGTAATATTTAACAGCTGTTAGAGACATCTTCCTTGTGTAATGTCAGCAGTATGAAGTTAAGGCCTGCCTCTCCCTGCTTGCTTTTCTTCCTGAACCCTAAAATGACTTTGAAAGGAGGCAAGCCTTAATGTTTAACAATGGGATGCCATCTGAAGTGCAAACACTCCAGGGAGAAGATGTGCAAGGACATATTTACATCTAAGGGTGAGTGACTACATCAGGTATGATTCCAAGAGGCAAGTCTGATGGGAGAAGAAGAGAGAGAAAGAGCTCCTGCAGTTAGTCCACAGATGGGGGATATGGATTCGTGGGGGAGGGTGATGATGGGGAAAAAGATGATTCCCAGAATTAACTTCACTAATTTTACAGTTTGGCTGAGGACTGATCCTGTCATCCAGGGCTTTTCTTCAGAAGTACAAACTGAAATCAATTAAAAAAAGAAGACATATTTTACCCTATTCTGCTTTTTAGGCAGTTATATGCCAAGTGAAGAGACAGCTTATTAAATTCTACCAAATCTGAGGACCGTGTGCATGGAGCAATATTCTTGACACTAAATCTATGTCACTGGCTGTTACCCACATTTGGTAAATTAGGACTCACCCAGAAAAATGACCTCAGTGTAGTTAATTCTCCAAGACATTTCTTGATTGATGATCTTGCCTCACTCTAGTCCAGAGCTTCCTAACCTATGTGCGATCTCACAGTGGTGGGGAAATGATGACTCTTCCCCACAACCGTCTGGGCAGCTCTGTGGGGCTTGGGATAGCCTCTTGCCTTAAGCAGTCCTGTTGCTGTCCACAATGAGCCATACCTTTATTATCCTAGTCTGCTAATGCCACCGCATGAAAAAAAAAAAAAAGTTGGGAAGCATTCTTCTATTCTGCTTTCTACAACATCTAAAGAAAACTTTCTAAACGCAAATCCCATCTCATCATTGCCTTTCAGTGACTCCTTATTGCCTGAAGAATTAAGTTTAGACATTTCAGCATGGCACTTATGAACAATTTCTGTATGCTCTGACTCCTGTTTACCCCTCTATGCTGCCTTCTGGTCACTTCAAACTGCTTGCTGTTTCTTGAATGCACCATGCTATTCTTATCTCTGCTTTTTGCACTTGCTGTTCCCTCTGCTTGAAACAGCCTTCCATTCTAGTTTTCATGGAGGATTTCCTCCTTTCCTTTAAAATTTATTCTTCAATATTGTCTCCTCTGGGCAAAGGTCTCTGACCTTCTTGGACTCTGCTAAGCCCTTCTTTCCTTGGAGCATCACGCTGCCTTGCATGCACCCATCTCACAGCACTTATCTCACTGCCATGACTACTTGCTGACCTGGTTGTTTTACTCCATTGTAAATAGCCCTAGCAAAACAGGCTCTGTCTTTTGCTCATCTTGTGTCTTGAAATTATAGGTGTTTAATAAGTACTTACAGGAGAATAATTGACTCATGTATGATAGTAAATGAGAAATAATTTGGATATAAAATGAAAACATTGACAATAGTTAATTGCAAAATTATCACTGATAATCACCACCTTTTATTGAGAATCTACTGTTTGACACGAACTACTGGGAGCCCTATATTCTTACTTTGTGGGTCCTTTGGATAGCTTGACAAATTAAGAACTACTATTTCCAATTTTATAGGTGAGAAAAATGAGGTTGAGAGAGGCCAGGTTACTTTCCTAAATTCACACAATTTCTTAATAGCAGAGATGAGGTCAGGCAAGATATTTCTGACTCCAACACTAGTGCTCCTTCCTCCACTATGGCTTTCAAATGCTTATTTAGTTATATTTTGAGTACACACATTCCTTACCTGGACTGTGATGGTTCATTTTATGTGTCAAATTAACTGCATCAAAAGGTGTCCAGTTTGAACATTGTTTCTGAGTATGTCTGTGAGGATAATCTTTCTGGATAAGATTAACATTTGAATAAGTGGACTCAGTAAAGTAGATTACCCTGTCTAATGAGGCTGGGCATGACCCAATCTGTTGAGACTGTGAATAAAACAAAAAGGTGAAGGAAGGAAAAATTCACCCCACTTGCTTCCTACCTGCCTGCCTGCTTGAGGGGATGCAGTGGTCCTCTCTTAGCCTTGGACTAGGATTTGTACCTTCTCAGGTCATTGGATTCATACTGGAATTACACCACTGACTTTTCTGGGCCTCCAACCTGCAGATGGCAGATTGTAGAACCTTCTCAGTCTCCGTGATCATGTGAGCCAATTCCTCATAGTAGATCCCTTCCTCTATGTGTACTATCTCTTCCTCTTTCTCTGAAGAACCCTGACTAGTCCAAATCCAAATCCATACCTGGTGTGTTTGATCTCTGAGTCTTACATGTCTTTTGTCCCCCTACACTAGCCCTACACTAGCCAACCAAGCCCAGTTTATAGCTTTTGCACCTTTAGATCTGGTTATAAAGCAGGCGGAGAACTGGGGGCTCACAGAGTGTCAACTATGTCCCATCTATCTATAAGAGAACCTCTCTTAGAAAAGCTGAGCATGGACTTTTTCAGAATGAAAGCAAAACAGATTGAGGCATACTATAGAAGGAAAGTAAAGAAATCTGTACTAGTGTAGGGTGCATTTTTGTGTCTGAGCAGGAATGGAAGGGCGAATTGCGGCCTGAGGTGAAAGTAACTGTGATGGCAAGAATGGAGATTAGAGGAAAAAAGACTCCAGGAATAGTAAAGAGAGTCAAAAGCTTCAGGCAGATACCTCACTGGGCATGGGACATTGGAGAGTCTCTTATACATCCATTCTGTAAACATATATAACTTTATATGTGTCATGAGGGGAACAAAGGAACAGTTAGGACCAAATTCCTACCTTTGTGATGCTCATGGTTCAGCAGAACAGATAGCATTAATTGCACCTGCTAGATTTTAAATGTCAGAGACATCTTTACCAAGGGGTGGGGCAGAGGAAGCAGATCTGCCTGGTATTTTGGGAGTGAGTTGGGGAAGGTGCTCAGGGTACATCCTGGAAAGTCCCATAGACAAAGGTTGTATATAAAAGGATGAGTAGAAATTCCCTATCCAAAAAGATGGGCAGTGTGTTCTATGCCAAAAGCAAAGTTGAGAGATTTGATGAGGCTGGGGAGAGTGAGCAGCTTGGTGTTGCAGGAGCAGAGAGGACAGGGACAGAGGAGAGAGATACCTGAGAGAGGAGCTGGTGTGAAGAGTACCTTTATGCCTATCTGAAAATATGAAGCTAATTCTGTGAGAAACTCATTTAAGAGTTTTCTGGGGAGCAGGGATGGTTCCAAGGCCAGATTTATACTTTTTCAGAATGATAACTCTGATTACAGTGTAGGAAACACTGGAATGGGCAAAGCTGCATGATGAGAGAGCATCCCTTGGGTGAAGCACATGGAGGACCTAGTGGTTGTTGTTTTCATGGAAAGTTGGGGTACAATTATGGTTAAACAGGGCAAATCCAGTTTTAGCTGTGTGTACCAGACATACTGAGAGCTGGTCAAATAAAAAGATAGCCACCTGCTATGGAAAGCTTCCTGCACCTATGGCAATCCTGCACAGTTCAGTAGCACATCTTCTAAGAACTCTCTTCAATCCCTCATAAACTGCTTTCTCCTTCACACCATTATGATGATAAGGTGGGAAGCCACGTTGTCTGCCATCTTAGGAAAATGAAAAGGAAATTTCAAATGAGAAAAAGAATAAAATATCTTCCAGTAAAAAATATGAAATTCTTTCCACTTCTCGTAGGACATCCAGGCAAATCTGTTTAGATGGGACCAGAGATGAAGAGTAATGGCATGGACCCAGGGTGATGGCATGGACCCCGTATATGGCAGATCACTTGAGAGGAGCTGAGAGGCAGGATCACGACAGTTTTAAGAGGAGGTCAAGAAGAGTGTACGTGACAGCAGAATTTGCATGTTGATATTTTGCAAATTGAGTCATCCAAGAATTCTCATGTTTACATGTTGTTTATGCCCTTTATGTTTAATATGTTGTTACCTAGTAACAAAAGCCAACATTAACATAGTGCTTACTTTATGCCAAGTGTGGTTATAAGTGTTTTACTTTTATTAGCTTATTTAATCTTCTCAAGAACCCAAAGGGAACAATCTCCATCCTCATTTTATAGGTGAGAAAATGGAGGCCCAGAACAGATAAATCCTGGGAAGTGGTGGTCTCAAGATTTAAACTCAGGCAGTCTGGCCCTAATACTGCCTATTTTAGTCACTTAATATACTGCCTCTGCATGTTGAATTCCTTAATAAAACTTTCTGTGAAGAGTATTTGTACTTGAAATCATTTATTTCTAGGTGGGGATATATTCATTGATATTCCATAAAAATAAATTAGCTGGCATAATTCAAGGAAGGAACGGAGGCTCAACATCTAGTTAGTTGCTAGTTGAATGCATATTAGTCACTCTCACTAACCTCTTGAGGGTCAAGGATCCTATTTCCTGTTTCCCTATGTCAGCTGGTATAGGTCTTTGGCTAAAAGAGGTGCTCATAAATGCCTATCAGTCATTTCTCTACAATACCCACCCTCCTCTGGCCCCAGTTTTATAATACTAAGCACAGTTTATAAACACATCCTGATTTGTCAGAGTCAGCAAGAGTTGCTCCTGTGAGACGCCTCCTATGGTGTAAAGTTGTTGCTGAAAAATGGCTGTCCAGCCAACGATGACATTTCTAGCCCCCTTGCATTCTGGTGGGACTGTTTGGAATTCTGGCAATGGAATTGAGTGGAAGAGCCATTCGGACAAATGGAGACTTTGCTGAAAGGAAAATAAATTTTTGCTGTGTGTAGCAACTGTGATTTGGGAAAGGGCTGCTTGCTATAACAGTTAGCCTACCCTTATGAATACACAGTGATTTTTTTAAATAAATAAAGTCCCTATGGACTTGCCTTTGTCCTGATTAGTTCAGTTGTCGTCATTTTGTCCTCATCAAGCCATTAGGACTCCTGAGACCCATGTTCTAAAGGATGGAGAGAATGGCAGCCCCAGAGCACTTCTCTGACAGACAAAGACCTATTGTATAACCAACCATTATTTTATTCCTTCCCAGTGCCCGATCTGCCTTCCGTTTTTCTCTTTCATTGGCTAGCCCTGTGAGGGAAACAGGTGAGGGAAATTTTTGTTTTAATCCACTGTCCATTCTTCTCCCCAGGTGTTTTTGCCTTTAAAATGCTTTTGGTCTTTGAATGCAGACCGATCATAGTTTTTGCCAAAAGAATAATCATCTAGTTGCAGCTCAGCTGGTCACTTCATTTCTCCGGCTGGCTGAGGAAAGTATTATTATTAGACTATTTTTCTTCTCTCTAAGGTGAAAGAGTAGTGATTTGTTCTTCTGTTCAGATCTCAAAAGAAGGTGAAAAATATACTTTTTCTGGGGCTTTTGTGTCTGAACAACCCACACAGTGGAGGAGAAAGCAGTCATTGCCCAGGATGGTAGGTTTATTGATTGAGATCATATAAGATGAGGCCTCTCCCGACACAGCTTTGCAGCTGGTACTCTCCATGACTCCTCAGCAAGTGTCCATTATGAGCTTTCACAGAAGGCTCAGGAACCACAGTGGCATAGTTGGCAGGGAAAATCTCCATATTTTTTATACACTCCTACTGAGCTCCACTTCTATAATGTGTCTTTTTGTTCCCTCTTCAGTAATTACTTCTTACTCTCAAACAGTACATTGTCTTTACGACGTGATTCCATGTGGATCATCCCATGGGATTCTTACAAAACCTTGGTGAAGCAAGTAGGGCCAACAATATTACCCTTAACTCATAGAAAAGGGAACTGAGGAAAGATAAAGTTATTTTTTCAAGGTAACACAGTTTCAAAGCGACACAGTAGTAAATGGAATTTCTTATACATTCTTTACAGTTCATGGTGTCACTTCTCATAGAAAATGAGATTAATGCTTTGGTTATGTGTGAGAACCTCTTTTAACTGGAGTCCTCAAATTTAGCAGAGAAAAAAATTCCCATTCTAATTATTACATTTCCAGTAAAAAAACTGCAACTGTGTATGCCCCAAATGCATCAGGATGTGCTAAATGCATTGTAATAAGAAGATGAAGTTGGGTAAAGGAAATGCTATTTTTTTCCCTTAGTAGAAAACCTTCCTAAATGTTTGTGAATGAAATAAGGATGTCTGGGACTTACTTTGAAATAAGACAATAGAATAGGTTTTGGGGGAAGGTGGTAGACATGGAGGAAAAAAGATTGACCAATTATTGGCAATTATTGACGCTAGGTCTTAGGTACACTGAGGTTATCATGTTACTTTCTGAAAATTTCTGAATATTTAAAAAATTTTTAAAGACTATGCTAAATATATGAAGATGCATTGACAGATGGTGAAGCCCCTGTCATTGATGTCTTCAAACAGAAGTAAGTAGCAGCAGATCACTTGGTGAGCACATTTTATTTATATTTTGGGGAAAGAAACTTGCCAATACTTACCTAAGTGACAGGGATGGTAAGACCTTGCTCCTATAAACTTTTGTTTTTGTGAGCAACACACTATTTAAGTTTCACCAAGATATTGTGATGAACTGGTCTTGCTGCATGTTTGAAAGGTGCATTAGTGCAAAATGAGCTATTAGAGATCTAGCTCTGAAAACTTTTATTCCTGAGACAAGTCCCAAATGCCCAAGTGGGAGAAAGTAATAGAAGCGACAATAAAAGCCTCTGGGGATATGAAAGGGAAAGAGAGGGGGCAGTCAGTAGACCATGTTTGAGCAGCAGGAAGGATGGAAGCCAGGGCAGGGCCCTGGGACTTATGACCAAAGAGGTGAAGATGGAGATACCGTGGGAAGGGTGCCCTTCACCATCAGCCTTGACAAAAGTAACCTTGAGCAGATGCCAGTGCCTCCAGACGTGTGATACTCCAAGTTCCCAGAGCCAGCTCTGCCAGACAGAGCTAAGCCACTTTAACACATTGCTTATCCTGCTGCCAAAACATGGGTTGGAAATCTCTGTGCAGATGGCTGTATGTGGCTCTGTGCAAGTCTGGTAGGTGCCAGGGGTGAGAGGCTGAGCCCTGAAAAAGCAAATTCTAAGCTCCTATGAGTTCTTGTCTCTTTGGTGCTGGAATTTAAAAGGATGATTTTTTATGAAAACAGTTCATCCAGCAACATCCCCACCTTATGTTCTGGGAAGCTGTGGATTTACACAGACAAGGAGAGAGCGGATGTTAGCTCAGCAGGTTAGGAGATGAGATTTAAATTAAAAAAAATCAAGCCTTTTAAAAAAAATTTTTTTTCCTCACCCAAATGCATTTTTCCCCCCTTAACCTGCCAGAACATGATTTTGTTCATTTGTTTATTTTTCCTCCAAACAACTAGTTTTAATTAAACTGAATAGTGTCATTAGAGACATAGCTTCTGGTTTTCTATTTTGACAGTGACATTTTGTAGGAGGTGGTTTCTGAACTAAAATTGTGCAGCAAAAGGCCTCAGAACACTGTGAGGGAGGCTTTGGCACCCGGGTACCTAGGCCCCAACAGATGGCAGACATACTGGCAGCAAACTCTGCCTCCCCATTGATTACCCATAGAGGACCTTTAATGCTTTCATGAATATTACCTCCTGTTATCCTGAAGTGACCTCAGAGGTCTCTCAAGTGAGACTTGTTATCCCCATTAAGAAGATGGAATAATTAAGGCTTAGAGAGATGGCAGTTAGTTAAGAGCTCCTTTCTGTAGCTCCCAGGTCACACCAGCAAAGCACGCTGCTACTTCAGCCAGCAAAATGGTTATGTTCTCATGCCTCTCTTGCTGCAGACTTGCTCTCCCGCAAATCCATCTTCTTACTCTCCTCCTCGATCACCAGGGGATGACATAGAGACCACTGTGCAAACAACTTCAGCACCCCAGCATCGTCATGTGATCACCTGTACTTATGGAAACTTTGCTGCCTTTCACTTCACAGGACTGGGTAATATTTAAATGCTAAACATGGTGATTGGGGAACAATCAACTCTGCATCCCAGGGAACCTCTGTGGACTCACACATCATTCTAGACAGAGACAATATTCTCCTAATGCATCACTTTAACAGAACCAGCCTGATATGTTTTCCTTTGTTCCTATACCACAGTCTTGCCTTTGAGAAAATGTTTCAGAAAAAAATGGGTAAATGAGAAGGTTTGTATGTTAACTTGGAGTCCCATCTTCAGATGTGGGCTCTAATACTTAATAGCCTCATGACCTTGGGTAAGTGAGTTCTTTTTCTGAGTCACAGTTGCCACAGATATAAAAAATAAAAAAGGAGAGTAAGAACCCTCACAGGATTACTGTGGTACTCAAAAGGGACAGTGCATGAAAATACCTTGGGAAGTGTAATAAAGGCAATAACAACAATCACAGTGCTTTTATACTATTGAAGAAGTCACAAGATGGTTTCTCTTACTCTACTTTGGGGAAACTGAGGCACCCAGAATTCAAATAAAAGCAGAAATTGTTAGGGGATGAGGTGTTAAAAGCATATTAGGCTCAGAGATGAATATTGTTACAATGATCATATAGGCCTTTATAGTAGAATCAATGTGACATGAAGGAATGAAGAGTCTTTGAAAAGTAAGAAGATAAAAACAAAAAAGCCCCATTATTCTCTAGTGCTGAAAACCGGAGGACTAGAATTTGGTTTAAGTTATTGGTTGAAAAGTTTGGCCCCATCCCTACCCCTGGAGAATGATCCAATGAAAGTCCATTTGCGAGGGACAAGATGTACCTAGAAATCTTCTGGCTCCCTCAAATCCCAGAGTGATATGTGAAGAAAACCTGGCTTACAAGAAGAGTAGATAGAAAGACTTGGCCACAGAATAACTCTTCTCAGCATCCCACCAGACTACCTGAAGGGATGACAGCAGAAAAGATTGTTGCAGCTGAACACACTTCTTGAAAACTTCTAGAAATGTTTTGAATACCAGCTTGGAACACAATATTTAATACACGAGCAACATGCCCCTTTGGTGCCTATTATTATCTCAAACCAAGGTCAAGGTCATACAGCACATATGTATTGAGCACCTTCATTTTGTGAATTGGGGACTTACTCTGTCACCCAGGCTGGAGTGTAGTGGCATGCTGCATGGCCACCACAGCCTTGACTTACTGGGCTCAGGCGATCCTTGTGCCTCAGCCTTCCAAGTAGCTGGAACAACAGGTGCGATGCCACCATGCCTGGCTAATTTTTGTGATTTGTTGTAGAGACGAGGTCTCGCCAAGTTGCCTAGACTGGTCTCAAACCCAGACAATCCTCTTGCCTTGGCCTCCCAAAGTGCTGGGATTACAGGCTGAGTCACTGCACCCGGCCTGTACTGAGCATCTTCTGTGGACTAAACGCTATTCTAGCTTTGTGGAAAGAGGGAAAAATAGGGCCTGGAGGGTCCTGGTTTTTATGGACCCTGCAGTCTTGTAGAGTGATAATTGTAGTTTGGATGAAGTGCTAGAGTGAAAACAAATAAGAGCGGTCACTAAGGAGAAAATGGCAAAGAAACACTTTTTTGGGGGGAGGGCTTATTTTAGGGAATTTTTAGTGATAGAGCTGGAATTTGAACCCAGGAGTTATATGCGGCTAGATACACAATCTTTTTAAATCATGCTGTGCTGTATTATGAAAAGGATAAAGAAATCATACTGTTATGATCTGCTGGCCTTGTTGCAACATCAGTAAGAATTACCTGTGGTGCCCAGTATCTTCATTCACTTTGCTGATTTATGGAGGGCCGGTCATAGTGCCGAGTGCTGGGGCTAAAACAATGAATACGATATAAACATTGCTCCCTAGGACCTCAGTTTAGAGATAAGAGAGAAAACTGCAATTTGGTGTGATGTGTGCAATGATACAAGAGGTGGCTATAGAAACCCAGGAAAAATGGCAGCTAACAGAGCCTTGTGGGGGCCTCAAGTCTTCTGAGAGGAAGTGAACCTGTACCAAATCCCATAGGTGCCTTTGTGTTAGAATTAAATGGTCATCAGGGCAGGGAAGGAAAGGAAGAGACTATCTTATAACAAACCTGCATAAGGAATCTTGAAAGTTTTTAGTAATTATATCAGAATCATCATAGGTGGAACAGAGGAATGAGGAGTTTGTGAGAATTGAGTCTGATATGTGGGCAAGAGCCAAGTGAAGGTTTTTATTAAGACATTTTGGGGAATTTGTACTTTAAAAGAAACATAGGGAACTCTGAGGGATTTTAAGTAAGGGAGTAAAATAATCAAACTTGGGCGTGGGAAATTCTCTCTGCTGTCATAGGGACATGGATTGTAGGGATGAGATGGTGCCAGATGAGGCTTTTGAAGCCTCTGATACTTATGTTACCTAGAAGCAATATGATAAGGTGGAGAACAAGGGCTTTAGTGTTAGGCAGATAGGAGTTTCAGTCTTGGTTATGCTTCTCATAAGCTATGTGTCCTCTGAGCCTCGGTTTTTTTCTTTGTAAGTGAGAATTAAAATAGTACTTCCTACAAGACTGTTGTAAGGATTAAATGAGATAATGTAAATGAGCATAAAGTTCTCAGCATAGTGTCTAACATATAGTTAAGGACTTGATAAGTGATTGCTGAAAAAATCAGAATTATTCACAACCTCCAATTATGTCTGCAATAGCTTTTTATACACCCACACTTTGCTACCATACTTATTTATAATTTTTTAATTTTTACTTTATTTTAATTGACAAATAATAATTGTGCATATTTATGGTGTACAATGTGATGTTTTGAGACATGATACACAGTATGAAGACAAATCAGAGTTCTCAGAGTAACTCTCTTATTTCAAGAGTCCACCCTCTTTTCTCATGTCTGGTTTGTTTGGCTCAATTAGAGGGCAAAATAATACTAATAATGATAGATCCTTCACCCCATCCTATTCTATTTCTATTTTTGGTCCAGCCACTCCAAGAGAAAGAAAAACACAAGAAAGAAGAACTTGGCAGCGGAGACGGTTCTTCTTCTCATCTACCATTGTGTAAAACACGGCCCGGGCACTTTGTGAATCCTGTCAACATTAGCTAGAGTTGTTAACCACCTGATTAGAGTTTGGAGCCTGCTGGCCCGAAAGCAGGCCAAAAATAAGTGTTCACTCAAGAAATCCACTTCTGGTTTGGATTTAAATGCAATCACGGAGGGCAACTACGGAATATCCAGCTTCTATGTTTAATATTCACCTTTCCAGGCTTCCAGGATACTCTTTCCAAATCTAAGCAACCCCTTCACCGCCCACCACATACACCTTTGCATCTCTGGTGTGTCATTAGTGTCACTAGTGGAGAAGTTCTCTAGTGAATGGGACATACCATACATATTTAACTGGATAGGGCTTACTCTGGCTCTACTGTGTGCATAATAAGAATCTACTGATGACAAGCAGGAGCAAAGAAAAGTTAGCTGAGAAACAGATAGTCATTTTCCTTTTCCTTCTCTGGAATTCAATCTGACTCATAAAAACTATCAACGGCTCCTGCTTCTCTATTATTGAGGACTAGTAAGGGTTTCAAAGTGTACAGTTTTATTCCAGATAAATGGAGTGTCCTTATTGGAAGCACCGAGCAATGAAGCTGAAGGGGGTCAAAGAGTTCAGTGGTATACGAAGCACAATAATTTTGTACTGATGACTTAGATGGGATATAGAACCAAGGAGGAATAAATTAGCCTTCTCACTCTTTGTTCCCTTTTTGTTTTTCAGATTCATTTCCATTTGTGTCCCGTCTCCACCAGTACTGTTTATTTTACTTGACCATTCGTGAAAGTGCATTATTTTAACTTTTTTATAGATGTCATGTGATCATTTTTGTGTACCACAAAAATGGGCTTTGTTAGCATAACTGTGATGCAAACACACAGTGTTTTTTTTCTGTAGCAAAAAGGTAGAAAAGCCAATGTAAAGGAGAGTTACAGGATTATTTTAGGGAACTATAGACAACTTAAAACACTTAGCAAATGTTGCTGAACACTGGACTAAGAACTAGGGTGAAGAACAGATATATAGGGTTCAGATGACCTTAACACTTAGAGACCTAGAATTGTCTAGGCCTATCTGATGAGCAGGTGTGCCCAAAAACCCTGGGACATCTCTTTAAAGTATTGATTTGATGGATGGTTGGTGGGGAGAGAATGCCCCATGAACATGACTTGTTGTGGGGGGAGTGCCTGGAGCAGGTTGGCAAAGGGAAAAGCTAGGAAGGCGTCTATCAACTCCTAGGTATGGACTTGTGACACAGCAACCTTCAGAGAGGGGCCCCGGGCAGGAGTTGAGAGAGCTGTTTGCATGGATATAAGAGGGAAGGAGGAGGAGGGAGGACAGAGGTTTCAGTAACACAGCAAGGCAGGAGACTTCTGTGAATGACTGGCTGACTGGGGCCAAGTGAGGAAAAAGATGCCTTCTCCCACTCCTCAGTCCAACTAATGAACTCAGTTGCAAAAGGTGCAACTTCAAAGATAGTGGCTCTTGCACCCCCATGATCTCCTGTGGAAGCAGTGGGACTGGAAGGTGTCACATGAAGTGGCGTCACAGGTAGTGGGTATCAGTGTAGCATGGGACTACTTCTGGACACATGTGATCTACTCCCAGGAATTTCCAAAGTAATTCAGGGACCCTTGAAAGGTAAAGCGAAGGCTAACATGAGAGAGTGAGGTAAGAAGTCAGAGACTTTATAACTTGTTGTTACTTCAGAGTAATTTTTGCTACTGTGCTTGTAAGTGTGAGGAAGTATAGGTTACAAATATTGGCAACTAGTGGTCCACAAGCAAAAAGTACACAAATTGGCCAAACACTGAGACAAGAAACACCCTCTTTTTTTCCGTCCAAATCATATTCTCCTTTCTAGAAATTTACATGCTAAAAATGTTTTCTTAATTTTTCTTTCAAACTCAATCAATTCAATATATCCACACCTATACAATTTTTGTTCCTTCTTTTTTTGCAATAGAACATTTAAAATCACTGGTTTGTACCCCACATCTTTAAAATAAAATAAAATAAAGTAAAATCACTGGTTTGTTTTGCTCTCTTTGACAAAATCTGTTAGCACTGAATTATCCTACAAGACTCTTGTGCAAATATTATATAAACATTTACAATAGATTGCCACTGAAGCCTCAGGTAACATACATCACCCATGGAGACACTCTCTCTTTGCAGTTGTGTTGATTGCAATTTTCAACATAAAACAAGCAGATCAAAGTATAAAAAGTGAGCAAGGAATTCAGAATCAGGGTGTGTGTCCCATTTCACACTTGTAGCTGTGTGAGCCAGCATGCTGCACAATCTTTCTGAGCCTGAGTTTGCTTACTTGCAAACTGGGGCAAATAACAATATCTTGGGGTCACTGTGAGGAAGAAGTGAGAGCATGTGATCACAGCAAGTGATAGTGGCAGGCACACAGTGGGCCCTACAATGGCTCTTTAATGAGGAAGGAAATGGTTACAACCCTGTGCTTTAGATACAGAATTTCATCTCCTAAGGGGGCCGGGGGGTTGGGGGGAGGTAATGAAATTCATTATGAAAATTTGGGGGAAATATTTTATGTCCCCCTATGTTAAAGTGATAAATTCTGGTTTCTGTTATTGAACAGGATGGCCTTTTGTAGTTAGCTGATATTTTAAAATAAGCTAGGGGAAGATTTAGCACTTTTTGGAGTAAGCTTCACTTCATAGCATTCTAATAATCCCTGGAATCAAGAGATACTGTGTTATAGATGAAACAGGATGGACCTGGAGTCAGACACACTTTATGGGGTCAAATCCTGGCTTGTTGACACATCAGTTATACCTTGGACATATTACCCAATCTTTCTAACGCTCACTCTTTTTATACAAAAAAGCTACAATGCCAGATGCTTTGTTTTAAAAAGGGCTTATCACAGTTGCTGATTGTATAGTAGGTGCTGCATACACCTTGGCTTCCTTTCTACTTTATTTCCATATTTTAAGTCCTAAAGCAACATTATACCAGTATAAATTAATCGGGAATTAGAATATGAGAGTGAGACATTGTGATATACTAGAAGGATACTGGTGAATTTGGGAATTTCTTTCTATCATAATAAATTGTCAGGAATTAGAAATTCTTTTGAGACTTCCAGACAATAAGTGAGAATGAACCAAATTATTCTATATGACATCGTCATCCTTTGAAGGAAGATTTGCTAAAGTATTTGACAAGTTGTTTTGGATAATATGCGGTTGGTAAAGATTTTGTGTGTTGGGGAATAAGGTGCTGCTATTTGTTGAGTAGCTCCTATGTGCCAGACACTGCCAAGTGATTTCTATAACCTACATTTGGCCTTCACAACAACCTTGGCTCAGAGTCTGTTTCATTATTTATAAAGGGTATACCTCTGGGGAAATCATGTAACCTTTCTGACCTTCAGTGTTCTCATCAGAACAGAAGAATAACCTCTACTTTTCTCTTGTGAAAACCAAATAGGATGATGTCAAAAAGCTTTGTAAATTATAAAGTGCTCTGTAAATGTTAGCTATTGTTATGAATTAAAGGAACTCTCCGGAACAGAAATCTGGCCTGTATTGATGTCTCCATAAGTCCCTAGTCCTGAGCATCTCTATAATTGGGAGCAGCATGGGAAGGGGCTATTGTTTATTAGGTGTATACTAGGTTCCAGATAGCCTGTGGGGGGCTTTCCCATATCTTCTGAGATTCTGGGTATCAATGACAGACTTCTATATAGTTTCATAACTTTCTTTGCTGTTAAGTTGTTATTCTGGATGCCTCAGAACATAGGAAAATAGCAGTCCAGGGGAGAGTTATGTGCATAGTAGCCTTAACTCCAACATCAGGATCTGTCATAGAAAGACTGGTGACCACCACATCAAAGTCCCCAAGTCTTTCATTTTTAATAGCAATGATTTTTTTCTTAAGAAAAATATTCATGAAGTAGCATTTCTTCTCTGCCTAATTCTGTGATCTGTGTCTTACAGATAAAAATAAACATCCTTTCTCTTGAACATGGTGTTTTCCCATTTATTTATTTATTTGAAAAAAAATTGTCATCCAAAGCACTTCAATCAAATCTCCTTTTGTATTTACCCTCCCCGACTCCTGTTCAGTCAGGCGACACTCATGCCACTGTAAATTGCTCATAACTAAAGAATCAGAGCCCTTGCTGTAGCCTATTTTCTTTTATCCACTTTAGGGTGCTTTCAAAATTCTGGCATTGATGGTGAGAGAGGTGAACTTTTTCTTTCTCAGCTTTGGGATAAAATATGCTTTGCCTAAAGCATGCTCTGAGCATTTTTCTTTGTACTTTCAAGATGGAAAGAAAGAGCTGAAAACAGACTGATAGACCCACATGAGCATGTTCTTGGCTTATAGGAGAATAAGCTGGTGTCTTACTGATTTTGCTGACAGAACTGTCATCCTCCAAATGCATGGATGGGGGATTGCTCTAGCTTTCTCTCAAATGGATCCACAGGCTTACAACAAACTTGTGAAACAGGGATTCAGTTTCCATGGTTATAAGAGTTAGGGTCTTCTCTGACTTGCTTTTGCTCTCTATACTCATTACCCAAAAGTCTGATCACTTCCTCCTTGGAAATGTGTCTTGAATCCACCTTTTCTTTTTCATTCCTAGTTGTTTTCTGGCCAAGAGTCTTGGTCTCCTCCTGACTGGATAGCTATAAATGGCATCCCCTCTATCTCCATTTTACCAGTCTCTTCCTTTTCTAATTTATCTTGAACACTTACCTCCAAGAGAACACATGACTTTCCCCTCCTGCTCCAGGGTACGCAATGGCTTTCCTTTGTTTATTACAGTGAATGTATAATTCACTGCCTCACTTTTCAAACCTCCCATGCCGAAGAAGGCAACTTTTGCTAAAATTTAAGGCCTAGTATCCAGGATTCCATTCTTGGCCTCACCAAATCCTGGTCCTGCGTCTTTGGGATGGTAACCTCACCTCTCCAAATCTCAATTTCTACGTTTATAAAATGAAGAACATGGTAGACATATTGGGGTCTATCAGTCTAGCCCACTATAATCATCTTCTCCAAGAACTCTCCCCTCAGCTGCCTCCATTCCTTCTTTACTTTCTCCTTTCTGTCCTTCTTCCTTTTCTACAAATTTTAGTTTGAGATAAGGAACATCCAGGGCACAAAGAATTTAAGTGACTTACATACTTGAGTCATACAGAGCCCATCTTCACCTATGTGTGTAAACTCTGTTTTAGAGGGAATCATGTATTTTATATTTCAAAATAGCTAAGAGAGGATTTAAAATGTTCTCATCACAAGGAAATAATAGCTATTCGAGGTGATAAATATGTTAATTAGCTTGATTTGATCATTCCACGATATATACATATGCTGAAACATAACATCGTTCCCCATAAATATATGAATTATTGTTTTTAATTAACAATAAAATAAAACTTAAAAATAAAAGGAATCATGCTCTCCAAGCAAAGTTCAGATATCAGACACCTCCATGTTAAGAATTGCTCCCTAGAGAAGGGAGAAAGGCAATTCAGTAGACACACTAGGTCTATGCCAAAAGTTAAGACAAAGCAAGAAAAAAGGGTGTAGAATGTTGCTGATAAAATGAACAGTTATCAGGGAAGAAGGGGTTCACTCTGCATCATCATTAGACATTAGAAGGTAGGATATGTAGCTTAAGTTTGCAGCTATAGGGGTCTTGTTTAGCTATTAGAAGGTTTAAAGCAATTACTGAGGTGTATCAGGAGCTCTTGAGTTTTCTTTAAGTGTAAGTTTTTAGTATAACACCCCAAGGACAAGGAATAAGCAACTATTTAGCCTGGGTGGGGCATCAGAAGCCAAAAATGTAATTAAATATTCAAATCACAATCCTTAACTAAGAAATTATTTTTTAAAAATATAAAGATCTGTCTTTCTCAGGGTTAAGTTCATCTTATGACCTTTATCCTTGCAGCTTTACTTCTTCTGCATTCTTCCCCATCCTGGGAAATGGCAGCTTCATTTTATTGGTTGTTTAGGTTTATAACCTTATAGTCTTTGACACAATTTCCCTTCAAACCCCACATTCAATTTGTCAGCAATCTTGTCTCTGCCTTCAAAATATGCCCAGAATCTGACCCCTTCTCATTATTTTCACTGTTATTACATTTATTTGATATACATCATCTCCTCTCAAATGGATTATTTTAATAGTTTCCTAAGTGATCTGCTTTTGTTTTGACCTCTTTTCATCAACAGTAATTTTGTTAAAGCTTTAATCAGCTCCCATCCCTCCAGTAGCTTCCCATCTCACTCTGAAGAAAAACTGACGTTCTTACAAGGGTCTATGGGCCCTTTATGACATCCAACCTTCTCTGTTACTTTTCGGCCTTATCTGACATTATGCCTTCTCCACCCATTCATTCCAACCGCTAACTTCTTTGCTGTTCCTTGTACATATAGAAGTGTTCCTGTCTCAAAGTCATTGATTTTTCTTGTCCCTCTCCTAGAACACTTGTCCCTCAGATGTCCACATGGTTCAGTCCTTCACCATCTTTAGGTCTTTACTCAGTTGGTTCCTTCTCTGATGGGTTCCTAGCCAGTGTATGTACCATGTCTGACCCTCCATATTCCCTTTTCTCTGCTTTATTATTTGCAGTAGCATACATCACTACCTAGCATAGTAAATGTCTTACCTATTTTTCACATTATCATTAATCTTTTATAGACTATAAAATTCCATGAGAACTTATCATCTCTTCCCGGAGTTTTCTTTATTCTCTGCTGTATTTCCAGCATATAGAGTAGTGTCTGGTGTATAGTAGACAATAAGTGTTTGTTGAATGAATGAACTGGTGATAACTAATCTTTGCTTTCTTCTTTCCTTAGTAAATGACACTCAATTACCTGAGACATTTTAAACCCATCTCTGCCTTAAATTTGTAGGACTGTTGGTTTTAAATACTGAACAAGGACTGATCCTACTTACATTTGAAGTGGCCCTAACTCCATAGTCTGTCGTAGTGGTGCAGATGAAATGTCCATTTCGGACAGACCTGAAGACTAGGAAACGCTGGATGGCTGATGAGCTCAGTTAACTTTTACTCTTACTCTTCCCGGGACAGAATCTAGAGGGCAAACTGTCAATAAATAGACACTGAGTCCTCCAACTTATTACTGTTGCCACATAATCATAACAAGCCAGGGGGGGAAAAGGAGGATTTTTACTTCCCACGTGGAATTCCTGGAATCACAAAGACACAGCTATACAGGGTCACTGGAAACAGGAAGCTGGGAAGGTGTCTTAGTCCATTTTGTGGTGCCTGGGTAATTTATAAAGAATAGAAATTGATTTCTTACAGTTTTGAAGGATGGGAAGTCCAAGAGTGAGGAGCCCGGAGTGCAGGCCCCTTGTAGTACAGGCTTCCCCCACTAGGTAAGAGTTCTAGGAACCCACTGGCATTAGTATACCAGATGACGTTGTTGTGAGAGGCTGATTTGGCTTAAGATAATTTTTTTTGGAGATTCTGTCAACACATTTGTCCATTTCATGATAGGTGATTTGTGAGTGCACCAGCCCACACTGCACTGAGTGTTCAGCAGTTTTTGACCCAAAACACCATTTCCCCTATGCCCCACCCTCTCTATTCACCTGATCTTGCCCCCAAGTTGTTTTTTTGTTGTTGTATCCCCAGATGAAAAAGTTCTCAAAGGGAAACATTTTGTCGATGTGGAAGAGATGAAACAAAAACTGGCAGAAGCACTAAAAGGCATCAAAATTGATTAGTTCAAAAACTGTTTTGAGCAGTGGAAAAGAGTCTCG